>NW_006408805.1:1096121-1097237 GCF_000296735.1 Chrysochloris asiatica
TGGGTCAGGCGCACGTTAGTCCTCAAGCTGACATCTCTGCTCTTCAACACTTTAAAAAGTTCCTGTGCAGCAGATTTGCCCAATGCAGTACGTCGTCTGATCTCTTAACTGCTGCTTCCATGAGTGTTGATAGTTGATCCAAGAAGAATGAAGTCCTTAACAACCTCAATCTTTTCTCCATTGATAAGAATGTTGTTTATTGGTTCAGTGGTGAGGATTTTTGTTTTTTTGACATTGAGAAACAACCCATACCGAAGGCTGTGTTCTTTGATCTTCATCAGTAAATGTTTCAAGTCCTCTTTACTTTCAGCAAGCAAGGTTGTATCATCTGCATATCGCAAGTTGTTAATGAGTCTTCCTCCAATCCTGACATAACGTTTTTATTCAAATGGCATCCTGTATGCTAGACCCACCTTCCTTAAGCCCCTAGGGAGTTTGCCATAGTCTTTTTACCTATATAGTCCAGCATTTCTCAAATTCTATAGTATTTATTGAGTAGCGTAAGTTTCCACGACTTCCCAAGCACACTGCCAAGCCCTCCACTCACAGAGTGAGGGAATGAACAGGTGAAGACAAGGAGAATGGAACAAGCCTGCTCTCCTGCCTGAAGGACATGCTGAGCCAGCATTCCTCCTCCAGGGCAGCCCCTCCAAAGTCCCTCTTGCTGGACTTCTGTCATAGGATAGGGTCGGTTCTTCCTGTGCTGAGCTGGGAGGTGAGCCAGTCCTGGGGTCATGGCAGCCACCTCCTGAGGCACATGAGGTCTGGCTGGGAGAGTTCACCTGCTGGGGCTCCCACTGCTCCAGACCCCCGACCCCCACTGCTGACTTCAGCTGAGTGAATAGGGGCTGACCCTGGGGTTGGGCCCATTGGAACCAAGATGAAGGTTTCAGGGGATGGGGGCTGTGCTGGAATGAAAAGTGAGTCAGGAGGATCATCACCTAACCTCTCCAGGAGTTAAGTTTTACTGATTCATAAAATGAGGGGTGCTGGTCTCATTAAGTGCTGTTCATGAAAAATTCAATGTGAGCCATTGTTGTTAGTGCCATGAAGTCAGTTCTGACTGTGACACTGTATCGGGCTTCTGAAGAGCAGGTTTTGAATGGCTGACCTTGT
>NW_006408805.1:1097775-1100330 GCF_000296735.1 Chrysochloris asiatica
GATCCATCTCGTTGGGGGTCTTCCTCTTTTTCTCCTGACCCTCCATCTTACCCAGCATAGATACATAGATAGATAGTGAATGAGTGAGTCCTGGTGTGGTATTGCGGGTTAATGCACTGGACTGCTAGGTTGGTTCTGCAGGGGCTTAGAATGTACCTGGAGCTGGGCAGGATGGGTCATCAAGGGCAAGAGGGGAAAGGAATATGGTTCATTCATGAGGCCTTTCTTCCAGAGGAGGCTCAGTGCCAGGTGCTGCGAGTTGGGTGGTTAATGCAGAGATAAGTAAAGCATGTACTGAGGCTCAGGGTGGTGGGGAGCTGGGAGGAGGTTCATTGCTGTTATCAGTAGGCCTTGGATCACGGTTTAGAGCAGACTGTGATTGAACTGGTATAAAATGGAAGCTTGAAAAGAGGCCGATTGACTCCAGATAAGCTTCACCTTCAACTCCAAACTGCCCAGTGCAGCCCTCCTGTCTCCCTCTTTCCCCTCCAGTGCTGCCTCACCCTCCTCGTCTGGCAGTGGAGTCCAGGTGCATGTGCTGCAGAGGGGAGACACTTAGCTGTGGGATGCCCTCTTCTCCAGCCTACCTCTTCTGGCTGGGCTCCCAGCAGTACCAGGTCGAACTGGAGTCTCTGGGATATGTGCTGCATCCTGACAGTGCTCAGCTCTGTTGATGATTGATCACACCACACAGAGGCACCTACCAATGTGTGGTCCATACTGCTGTGGACAACAGCAACTGGAGTGTCCTGCTGGAGCTCCTGACTGAGAGGAAGTGTGTGTGTGTGGCTATTGGGGTGGGATACCTCTGGGTAGAAAGTACTTTAAGTATCAAAGTATAAGAATTCCCTGACCCAAAATTTGAACTCCCTAAGTTGCACCATTTGAACCACAGGGTCAGCGGTTCAAGCACACCAGCCGCACCTTGGAAACACTATATAGGGTCATTATGAGTGGGAACTGACTCGACAGCACTTAACAACAACAACAGGGTGTAGGGATTTATGCACAATGCTGTAAATAAAACGAATGTCACTAAACTGCACATTTATAGAATACTGAAATGGAAGAAAAAGAAAAAAATAGCAGGAAATTTGATGGGCTCTCTAGAAGTGACTCAGATGCATTCTTGACTACAGGCACACAGGACTTCATAGCCTGACGATCTTTTCTTAATTTTATAGGTGAGGAAACAAGATGACCCAAATGGCTAACATGGAATTGAAATTACCCAGAACTGACCAGGTCTTTAAGCCGTACACTAGTGCCTGTCCCACACTACTGAGCCACCCCTCGACTGGAATACATTGGGTGCACAGCACAGATGCTGTACATAGACAACCAATTGTAGGTGTCCTGTCTACATCTCCAGGATGTCCAGTTACTACTAACATCATGTGTAGATCAGGGATCACTGGGGAGAGGCTTTACTGTGGTCAAGGATACCCTGAGGACCTGACAGGCTTTGTGGTCTAGTTCAGTGCCAGTGTCCCAGGTCCAGGGGCTGGGGCATGGCAGACATCAAACCAGAGAGCAGAAGCTTGGACAGAGGGTCCTTTATGTCATCTGACTGGATATCCCTCTGAGGCAGAGACCAGGTGCTGGGCTACCACCATGGAGGAACCAACTGTTGCAAATATGGAGGCCCGGTTCATCTTGATCTATACACTCAGTCCCTTTGCTTTCTTCCACTGAGCTAATTCCCCAGGCTTTCCCCAAGAGTCTCAGGTAGCCTCTACTGCTGTCTTCTGCATGCCTCCCTGTAAGATTCTGCAGACCCAAGTCTATGGGTAAGAACTGTCATTCATTTTGACTCAGAACAGGGAAGGGAGGTACAGGGTGCTTGTGACTAATTCAGAGCTGTGTCTAGATCACACTTCCTGGAGCACAGCAGGACTCTCAGCTTCCCGCTGCTCTTTCCATCATGGGGAGTCTTCACTTTAGGGCATAGATCCCTTCATCCCCAAGCTGCGAAAAACAAAAACCAACAAAAAAAAACTAGCCTTCTGCGACAGAAAGGAGATTTGGCTAGGGTTTCAAAACCAGGCAGAGCACCTCTTTCCTTGGGAGACACCTGGCTTGATCTCTCTCGTAGGTGGTGTAAAGGGAGCTGGGTGAGATTGGACAGTGTCTGCTCAGCACCCTGAAATTCACTGTGGTTTAAGTGTAATAGTGGCTTTAAACCTGTCCCACGGAACCCGCGTTAGTCTCTCCTTGCAGACCCTTCCCCCCTAATTCAATGCCTATTCTGTGCTGGCTGCTGTAGGTACAGGAATGGTGTTGGGAACAGTGGTTTGCTGTCTGGCACCCAGAGAGGTTTTCTCAAGAGCAAGAATCTGAAGGAGAAGAGCTGCTTGACCCCAAAAAGTTTGGCAAATCCAAACCTACCCAAAGGAGAAAATAATCTAGGCTCTTCTTCAGTTGTGGCCCTCTCTCCAATACTAAGTAATCCTGTTTGTTGTTAAAAATGCTGTTGAGTCGATTCCAACTCATAGCAACCCTATGCACAACAGAACGAAACACTACCCTATACAGCACCATCCACACAACTATTA
>NW_006408805.1:1101705-1103005 GCF_000296735.1 Chrysochloris asiatica
GTTCCTCAGCTCCAGGTGGATCCTTCTCTCCATGGTTCCCTCTGCCCCCCTCGTCAAACTTTGTATTCCGTGGATGGGGGTGAGGCATTCTGCACTATGCAGCGAGGGCCGTCATAAGGTGTCTGCTCCCGGTAGAGACCGGCCATGCGGTCTCGGGCAGCGGGTGGGTGAGCTGAGTACAAGCATTCTTGTACTTTAACAGATTCGTTTGTTCTTCTGACAGTTCATGGTACTTTCATTATTCTTCTCCAACACACAGCTTAAATGCATCAATTCTTCTACAGTCTTCCTTATTCACTGGCCAACTTTCTCATGCATATGAGGATATTGCAAATACCATGGCTAGGGTCAGGAGCACCTTAGTTCTCAAACTGACATCTTTGATCTTGAACACTTTAAAGAGTCTTCTGGAGTAGATGGGCCCAATGTCACATGTAGTTTGATTTCTTGACTGCTGCTTCCATGAGTATTGATGGTGGATCCAAGCACAACGAACTCTTTGACAACTTCAGTCTTTTCTCCATTTATCATGTTATCTATTGGTCCAGTGGTGAAGCTTTTTGTTTTCTTTACAGTGAGGTGCACCCATGCTGAAGACTGTGGTCTTTAATCTTAAGGATTTTAAGTCCTCTTGGCTTTCAGTAAGCAAGGTTGTATCATTTGCATATGGCAGGTTGTTAGTGAGTCTCCGTGTAATCCTGATGCCATATTCTTCATAAGCAGCCCTGGCAGTGTAGTGGATTACAAGTTGGGTTGCTAACTGAAAGGTCAGCAGTTTGAATCTACCAGTTGGTCCATGAGAGAAAGATGAGGTTTTCTGCTCCTGTAAAGATTCACTGTGATTCACTGCTGTGATTCTGAGGGCTATGCCACTGGCATTTTAAATTACCAGCAGGGTCACCCATGGTGGACAGGTTTCAGATGAGCTTCCAGACAAAGACAGACTAGGAAGAAAGAGTGACAAACTACATACGAATCATCATTAGTCACTGAAAACCTTATGAATAGCAGAGAAACACTGTCAGATCCAGTGCCAGAAAATGAGCCCCTTAGATTGGAAGGCACTCAAAATGCAACTGGGGAAGAGATGCCTCCTCAAAGTAGAGTTGACCATGATAACGTGAATAGAGTTAAGCTCATGGGAGAAAAGCCCACAGAACCTTCATTTGCTGATGGGTCACAACTCAAGATGAAGAGAAACAGCTGTAAACATTCACTGAAAATCAGAACATGGAATGTACGAAGTATGAACCTGGGAAAATTGGAAGTTGTCAAAAATGAAATGAAATGCATAAACATC
>NW_006408805.1:1105760-1107480 GCF_000296735.1 Chrysochloris asiatica
ATGAGTCAGTGCTGACTCGATGGCACCTAACAACAACAAAGATTCACTGCCTCAGAAACTCTATGCAAGGTTTCTGTAAGTCGGAACCAGCTGTACAGCACACAACTACCCCCACCCTCAATGCTAGATGTTGTCCTTCTGGCTCCAACACCTCAACCTCAGGCATCTGGAGGCCATTCTCTTTCTGGGTTCTACAAACCTTAGCATAATAGGAAAGGGGTCCTTATCCTGGTATCTATGCTGGGTTGCTCAAGTAATGCTGTTTTTTCCTTTTTCCTAGACTTTGGTCAGTTGCATGTTCTCATGTGAGTGGTCCACGATTTCCCTCTGAATGAGAAGGTAAGTTGGAGAGGTACAGTTGCCACTACCTCTCTTATTTCACCGGCAGAGAGCAGTCACCAACATAGGGATACAAAAAGGAAGGCACAAAGGTACAGGCAGGTCGTCATACTTTTATCCCCAAAATGACTTATGTATGATGTTGTTGTTGTTTATGTGCCGTGGAGTCGGTTTTGACTCATAGTGACCTTGTACAGGGTTTCCGAGGCTGTAAATCTTGAAGGAGCAGAAAGCCTCATCTTTCTCCCGCAGAACAGCTGGTAGTTTTGAACTGCTGACTTTGTGGCTCGCAGCCTGATTCGTAACCACTACACTACCAGAGCTCCTTATGTATGCATGTATGATAAGATCTATCTAATTTGCTGTGCTGAGTCACCTGCCCATCTCTGATAATATTTTGGTACACCAGTCATGCACCTTTCTCTTCCTTGCTCACATAATCTTGTTGTAAGCATTGAAACACTAGCCACCACCCTGGGGTCAGATGCTGCACTGATGTTCCAGTGAATGTCACCATCACAGTGACCCTTAAAGTATCCTAAGGCCAAGAGAGGAAAATGCAAACATGTAAAAAGGTCCTCTTCTGCCAAACTTTAGTCTTAAAACCAAGGTAACCATGACTCCAACTATCCCTGCTTCACTTTATACCCATTATGTATGAGGGTGAGTCAAAAATTATCTGCACTCTGGTTATATTAAAATGCTTGTCCACAGCTGATGACATTGAGCATGCACGTGAAATGATTCTGTCGAACAGAGGAGTGGCCATGGATTATGTGGAAAATCATTTGCAAATCAGCCATGGCTCTGCCTATAAAATAATCCATGACAGACTTGGGCTTCAAAAAGTTTGTATGGGATGAGTACCAAAACAACTCATGAAAGAGCATAAACAGAAGCATTTGGACATCTGCAAACAAAATCTGGACTAATAACTTGGAGGAAAGTAAACATTTGTTTAAAAAAAAAAAATCATTACTGGTGACGACACATGGATTTGTCACTACGAGCCTAAGAGTAAATGGCAGAATATCGGCTAGAAATATGCTCAATTGCCAACCAAGAAAAAGTTCGTAAGTCAACCATCACTTGGAAAATTGATGCTTACAGTCTCTTAGGTTTCTCAAAGGCCAGTATTGGAACACTATTGGGACAAACGTTCAGCAATCAACAGTGCTCCTTACAGTGAGATGCTCACTGAAGAGCTGAAGTCTAAACTTTTAATTAAAAGCAGAAGACTGCTTTCTAAGGGAATTGTGATCTTGCATGACAATGCACATGCTCAAACCTCTGCCCACACAGCTGACACAATGAAAAAATTTCCTTTTGAGGTATTACATCTTCCCTATAGTCCTGATCTTGCTCCATCAGATTGTTTGGT
>NW_006408805.1:1111005-1121757 GCF_000296735.1 Chrysochloris asiatica
CACAAATTCCCCCAGCTGTGAGCCTTCCAACCTTCTAAGTATTCCTTTATATCGGTTCAGAGTTCTGGGACCAGCCCCTGAGCCTGCTTGGTCAGGTATTCTGTGTTGTTGTTGGCGGAGCTCTCTGCTATACATCCACCCGATCCGCCATCTTGTTTGTTTTCCTGCGGACAATTTTTGACTCACCCTCAAGCAACCAGGGCAAGACTTGGCCACAGTGCCCCTAAGTGACAGCTACAAGAGACGCCCAGCTTGTAGAAAGGCGAGGTAGACAGTTGATGATGTACAGATAGAAAACAGAAGAGCCAGGAGCCAGCATGTGAACAGATGGTTCTGAAAGAGTCTCAGGTGCTGCAGAACACAATTGAATTTACTGCTGCCAAACAACAGCATAAACTTACATAAATGGACTGAGCCATTACTATAAATAATACTTTGTGCTCTCACTCCAGAGGGTTATTTCAACTTCTCTGCCCATAGGGAGCTTTGCTTCTCCTAGGAGGAGGAAGATACAGGCCTGAGTTTCCTTCATTCATCAGTAACCACTGAGTTCCTTACTTCCTAAATCCCAGATTTTGTCCCCAAGTAGGATTTGCCTTATAGTTGGTAGCAGAGCCAGGTGCCAACCTCAGGGTCTTTCTTGCACCTTCAGCTCAGGAATGCCACTAAATCTGCAGTGGCCTAGGTGAACACTCCGTGGCTGGGTGAGGTCCCTGTCAACACATTGGAGCAAAGGTCTTACTGATGCAGTTTCATGGTCCTGCCTGGGGGAGCTGGCTGAGCGTCTGGGGCCCTTCCAGTTACACTCCTGTCAGCTGCCAGCATGACTCACTGGCTCCAAGTGTGTGTGTCTGAAATCTGGATGGGACACAAGCAAATACTTGTTCAACTGACTAAAGGGGTCAGGACTCAGAGCTGCCTCCGCAGGGGACTTAAATGAGAAGAGACAGCAAGAGAGCCAAGGGATGATCATGCCAAAAATTAGCAAAGTGGCGCCTGGAAGGAGACAGAAAACTGATGGAAATTTAAGTTGCTGCTCAGGCTCTTAGAGTTTGACTTTATTGGAAAAGCTTTTCACCTCCCTCACAGCTCTTTGTCTTGGGGTTGATGTTTAAAGGGGAAAAAACCCCAACAACTAAATAACAAAAAAACACATCCACTGCTGTCAAGTTGATTCTGATGGATTTTCTTGACTGTAGTTTTTATAGTGGGCCGCCAGACTTCTCTTCCAGTGTGCTGCTGGGTGGGTTTTGAAGTGCCAACCTTAAGCCCAGAAACCTCAGGGTTCAAGAAAGTTTATTTATTTAAGTATAGACAATAAATTGTAAAAAAAAGGCCACACTTGATGCAAAAAAATTCTACTGATTTTCTGGCAAAAGCAGCCCAGACCCTTTCATTTTAGGGTAGTAAAACCAACCTTCTTGTGGCTCAATTTCTATACAGGGTTGTCTAGGTGGTGGTAGCGGTGGTTGTGTGCTGTATAGGGTTTCCAAGGCTATAAATTTTTATGGGAAGAGAAAGTCTCATCTTTCTCCCTCAGATGGGGTGGTGGATTTGAACTGCTGAACTTGAGGTTAGCAGCCCAACTTGTAACTCACTACAATACTAGTCCTCCTTGGAGTCACCTAGGTCAGTGGCAAAACAGACCACATGTAGGAAGTGACTGCTCCTCCTGTTTCCCCCCAGCTCTCCTCCTTCTCATCTACCCTCCTCTTCCTTTCTAAAGAAACACTAGGATACCCTGAGGGGATCTGTCTGCCTCAGTCCAGCTTCTTGGTTAAAGTATTTTCCCAGCTTCTCCCATAAAACATGCTGCTGTTGTCGTTAAGTGCCAATGAGTCAGTTCTGATTCATAGCGACCCTGTATAGGGTTTCCAAGGAGTGGTTAGTAAGTTTGAACCGCTGACCTTGCGGTCAAGTGCTTATCCTACAGTGCCACACCAGGACTCATCGTTGCCCTCAATCTTTTTCCTTTAAGACCTTGATCTCTGCAATCAGAGCAGAGGAATTAAATTTCTTGGCTCTGGGTATGCAAAGGGGGTTTTCAGGGCAAGGCAGGTGGAGGTTCCAGAGAGTTTCAGAATAAGACATACACTCACCCCAGGTACAAAATATAAGCATCTTTTTTTATACAAATAGGGAATATGAGAGGTTCTTTGTATTCACTTGCTACTTTATGAGAAAGCAGCAATCTCTTTTAATATGAAATCATATCAACCAAATAAAACCTGTCAAAGCTACATCATTTAACGTATGTACAATTTCCAACACAATATAACAACCTTAGGAAAATAAAACATACTTTTCTATATGATACAAAACATGCATCTCAAAGTCATTGCTTTAAAAGAGCAACACAGGTGAAAGTCAATGATAAAATTAACTTCTTGGCAGTACTGCAGCTGGAATGAGATTTGTGGCATGATCAGTCTCATATGGATGTATTGGTCTTCATTAACATCTTCAACAAAAACAAAATCCATAAAGAAATGCTTTAAAAAAAAAAAAAAAAAGACCACTTCAAAGGGTTTAAAACATTGCAACTTAGTTTGTAAACTGAATAGCACCTATCACCAGATGATCTGTGCATAACCAAATTGGGGAGGTGGGGATATAGCAAAATGATGTAATAGGAGTGTTGTTGTTAAGTGCCATCAAGTCAATTCTGACTCATAGGGACCCCATATAGGGTTTCCAAGGAGCGGCTGGTGAGTTACCCTACAGCGCCACACCAGTACTCCTATTAAAACAACAACAAAAAATCATACAGATTGCTAAGACTAAAGGGAACATTATGAAGTCTGGCCAACTTTATGATTATTAAGCAGAATGAAGAGTTCTCAAGAGGTGTTTGTGAGGGAGAATTAGAGAAATGTGAACTGCTGGAAGACAAAGTAATAAGCCAACTGCTCTCTCTGCCAGTGTGGGACTGAGGGCAACTGCTCTGGCTGGGATGCTAGAGTCCCATGGGAGCTGTGTAGCACGAATGGATCCCAGCAAACACTAGACTTGCTCTATCCAGCGAACAACAGTATTTCTGAAAAGCAGTGTGTAACAATGGAAGAAATACAGATTAGAGCTCCAAATAAGTTGGGTTCAAATTCAGGCTCTGTGGCTCATTATGTGTGACTTGGTTATTTTAATGTCTACTTTGCAAATTTATTGTAAGAGTTAAATAAGATTAACAATAAGTTCCTACTTAGTACAGTGCCTGGTACACAGTAGTTGCCCAACAAATGTTGGTTCTATCTCCCACAACATTATACTACATCCTCTATTTCCTGCTCATGTAATAGTGGTGGTGTTGGTGGTGTGCCGTTGAGTCGGTTCCAACTCATGGTGACCCTGCATGGGGTTTCCAAGGAGCAGCTGGTGGGTTTGAACTGCCGGCCTTGGTGGTTTGCAGTCCAGTGCTGCTGCCATAGAGCCA
This sequence comes from Chrysochloris asiatica, assembly GCF_000296735.1. NCBI lineage: Eukaryota > Metazoa > Chordata > Mammalia > Afrosoricida > Chrysochloridae > Chrysochloris > Chrysochloris asiatica. The sequence continues at coordinate 1,114,436 of NW_006408805.1, forward strand.
CACCAGGAGTCTATGTGACATTAGATAGGGCCATTTTTGATGACAGTGTGGGGTATAAATGTTTAGAACAATTCATTGGCTATGGAGAACTCATACCTTCTAAACAAATGGCATATATACATACATACACATATTTATGAATATGTATGTATAGATTTATATCTCAATATATAAAAGCACTTTTATAAATAAAATACAATAGAAGGATAACACTTAAAACAGCGTTACTAATAATATAAATAAAGCAGTCCACAATGAGGTTGTCCTAAAGGTAGCCTTCTCTTCCTAGTGGGCAAATCCCATACTCAAACTCAGTCTTTTAAAAGCAGTTTATGACCTAAGGCTCATGCTAATACCCCTATTTCCTGAATCAAAATGACTGGCTACAAACGTTTACTCCCATTTCCTAAAGCTTCCTTGTGACAGCATTGCTGTGACTTGATTGGCAAACACCGGGAATGTCTTCATGCTCTGTTCTTTGCTAGTCAGAGAAGAAGGTGTGCAGTTAGCCTCCTCCAAAGCTAATTACAGCAATGAATAAATCTAGTATACTACATGTACAGACATCTGGAATGCAGAATGTGCTTCTACAGCAACCCTAACATCCTTCTATGAACTCATACTCATTGTGCTCTACTGGAAGTAAACTCTTGCATAGTGACCCAGCTTAAACAACACATTTTCACAAACAGTTCTATTTATAAAATATGTAGGCATATGTAGGGGGATATTGATGCATTTATATAAGTCGATTAACATAGTATTCTATCCCACTGCAATTTCTAGATAATTATATATTTTTTCACTTCTGCTGAGACTGCTTGAGTCTCAGAGATCATTTTCTGTTCCTTTCCTGGATGCACAATCCTAAAAGGAGTAGTGGCCATTAAAGCTTGACTCAAGCCATTAAAACTCTGACGGTACTCTTTTCTTCTAAAAGTGGAGAAGAAAAGCCATACAGAGGTACCTGGAAATGTCCTGTCACTCACTCAGAGGCGGCAGGGACTGTGACTTAAGATGTCTGCTGAATAAGCTTTGGGTGCCTATCCACAAGAAAGGCATGCTGAAAAAATGTCAGGAAATTTCAAATCACTCATACCCCATTTTCTCTCCAAATTAAGTCTTATCTGGTACTCACATCTTTCAGGCTATTGTCCACACAGGAAGCTAGAAAATTACTATTTCCACTTCATACGGTATCAAGAGCCCAGTCCTATGCTAATGGAATAGACTAGAAAGGTTCTGCCAGGATAAGCTCTTTGGAACTTTCCCCTTTCTTCTTAAAATTACTGTTTTTTCTCAAGGTACCACTTTAAAATCTTATTTTGTTCCTATTCTTAGAGAGAGTCAGAAGGAGCCCGATGGTGACCATCTTATAAACTGATATAAGTAGTTGGATATACGTTTCCTCTTTGGCTTTGGTCCCCTTTCTGCATACTGCAATAATTCAACTAGACCCGAAACTCAGCCATATCCACAATACTGATTTTGATTAGAGACTGGAACATTGAGCCTAATTTATGCCCAGGTGCAGACAGAGGGGAAGTCAGTGGGTCACATGATCACTTTTGTTGAAGGCACTCTTAGAACATGCATAGGCCGGATCTATTATTATAAACATTAGGTTGCAAACTGTGGTTCATTTAAAAATATTCTCAAGAAAGTCTGGTAACACAATACTGAAAGACAACTTCCCATCTAAACACCTGACGGGTGGCCAACTTCAAACTGCCTCTGCAATCTCCTCTTAGCTGAATAGGCTGATAATTTGATTCCTTTGCATGAGTAGCTCTCACTGTCACTGAGTTTCTGGAAAACACAGAATGATTCCCTGCTTTCCATAGGATTGGAAATGATACAAAACAAGGTTGTTACTGTCTAATGAGGGGTGGTTGGGGAAGGAATAGAGAAGGACATTTTAAGGCATAAATAATATAAAAGACAAACATTTTAAGACACATTCATATGACACGCTACTACAAAAAAAATAAATAATGTTTTTTTTCCCCTCTGATTTGCATTAATGTCCTTCACACAGTCCATCACAGGCCAATTCTGTGCAGTTACTGGCTTCAAGGGGGAGCATGACTAGTCGTGTGCACATCCTCAGGCTTCCTGCGGCTGTTGGGAGACCTCTGAAGGGCTGTCCAAAGAAATGCCAGGAGGAGACCATTCTGTGTTTTCAGTACAGTCCTTTGAGTCAGGTGGTGAAAGAAGAGGATTACAACTTAAAGTTGTACTCTCTGTTTCTGAATGGACACAACTTTCTCCTGAAAAGCAAAAAAGTTTGGGAGCTTTATGAAATGAATAGGAGCTGATTTTAACAAAGTAATCTAAAATCATTACTTGGATCAATAAAGAAAGAATAATGAGCAAATGTAGAGCCTGGTTGTATTTGGGTTCATCTCGAGGGAGACAGTAGGTTTGAAAGGTTTTAAAGTTGAGCTCTTCTGAACAGTTATACAATTCATCTGAGAGTTAAAACAAAACAAACCTTAAAAGCCAAAACAACCACTGTAAAGAAAGACAACTATTCCCGACAATCTGGAAATATAAGATTATGCCTCACCTGTACCTCCGTTGAACTCTTCTGTATCTTTTGTACAACCAGAGTTGATCTCATTTCTAGTGTCTTGGCAGCAAGCATGCTGGGTAGGCATTGGTGCTACATTGTCCTTGACACTCTCCTCAGACAACTGGCTACAATCAGGCACTGTGGAAGTCAGACATTGAGGCATCTGCATGTGACTCAGTGGCTTCATTTCCAAACTATCCTGAGGATAAGGTGCAACCACTGGGACCACAGGGAGAGGGCTGCTGCTGAAAGTACTGTTGGCTTTGGTGAAACATCTACAAAGTTTAAACAAAAGGATACAGAATTGTGCTTAGAGGGAGCTTTCATTTTTAATTTTTAAAAAGTTTTTATTGTGGACTGAGTGATAGTTTACATGGGACAACATTGGCTTTACACCATCGTTTCATTGCAATGATTACAATCTCCTCCGTGTATCATCATGCAATAGTATTTGCTTCCATTCTCTCTCTCTCTCTTTTTTTTGGTGGGGGGAGGGGGAAGGAAATATACACAAAAACACTGAGGAATATATAATAATTTAAACAACCAAAGAGCATATTCTGCAAGTCTGTCTCCTGGCTGCCAGCACCCAGTCCTACAGGGATCTTTATATTAAAAGTTTAATTTGGAATATCATTTGGTATTTTACATTCAGATTCTTAAGAAAGATTGATATTTAAAAATGAAATGGTTCACTATGATTTGAAATATAAAGAACTCAAAAACTAAATTAACATGGAACACAACAGAACGCAGCAAAAGGCAAACCACTTAAGAATGGAACCATTCTTTGTATTAGTCTATTGTTGAAAGTTGTTCCCCATTTCAGAATTAACTGGCTCTCATTTAGAGCACACACTGGAAAGAAAGAGGAAGAAGGGGACAGAAAGCTAAGACACTTGTGGCCAAAGGAGAGGAATGATCTCCTGAAAGCTACGCTCCCTCCTCACACCTTTGCAGGAAATGTCACAAGGATTAGACAGTCAAAATCCAGGCTTTCTTCATTTTTCAATTTTTTTCTTTGCAGAATCAATTGCTAGAATTCATTACCACTGAGCATCCATTTTGATTCTTCCATTTAATTTCCTTCCTTCACCTAAGTTATGTATTTTGTCCATTTTTTTTTTCTTTCTGTTCAGAATGGGTAATTTTTATTGATCTATCTAATTTATTGATTCTTTATTCTTTTGTATCCAACCTGCTGGTAATTCCATCCAATACAACTTCCATTATATAGTTATTGTACTTTTAATCTCTGGCGTTTCCATCTGGACTTATTTTTATAGATTTTATTCATCAGCTGAAATTCCCCATATGTTCATTCTTTAAGTCCTTGTTGTTGTTGTTAGGTGCCATCGGGTTGGTACCGACTCATAGCGACCCTATGCACAGCTGAACGACACACTGCCCAATCCTGGGCTAACCGCACTATCGTTGCCACACTTGAGCCCACTGATGCTGCCACTTTGCCAATCCATCTCACTGGGGGTCTTCCTCTTTTTCTCTGATCCTCCACCCTAACAAACATGATATCCTTCTCCAGTGACTGTTCCCTCCTGACAATATGTCCGAAGTAAGAGAGACAAAGTTTGGCCAACCTGGCCTCCAAGGAGCACTCTAGCTGCACTTCTTCCAACACGGATCTATTGGTTCTTTTGGCAGCCCATGGCACTTTCAATACTCTCCTCCAACACCACAACTCAAAAGCATCAATTCTTCTACGGTCTTCCTTATTCATTGTCCAGCTTTCACATGCATATACGGTTATTGAAAATACCATGGCTTGAGTCAGGCACACCTTAGTCTTCAAGCTGACATCTTTGCTCTTCAACACTTTAAAAAGGTCTTGTGCAGCAGACCTTTGATTTCTTGACTGCTGCTTTTGACAACTTCAATCTTTTCTCTGTTGATAAGAATGTTGCTTATTGGTCCAGTGGTGAGGATTTTTGTTTTCTTTACATTGAGATGCAATCCTTGAACATATTTATATTAACTGCTTTAAAGTTACTGTCTGATGATTGTGACATCTAGGACATTTCAGGGTCCATTTCTACTGATTTTTCTCTTTTAATTGCCACATTTTCCTCTTCTTCACAAGTCAAGCAATTTTATAAGATTTTTCTCCTAATTTCCTGATTGTTCTAAGGGTCTCAAACGCAGCCCTCTGACACTAACCTGAGTCCTTCCCCAAGACTGGAGAATGCCTTCATGCAAAGACCCAGTGACTCACAAATCTCACCTATTGCCTATTTAAGTTTCTTGAAACTGGGCTCCCATTCAGTTTCTCCCTGCTTCTGGTTATTCTTGAACACTTCCAGAATGACCAGATTTTATAATTCTCTGTAGGCAATCAAGCTAGTCCACCAGAATCAGAAGCCAGAACATCATGAAAATGTTTTCTGTTTCTAAATTCAGAAGTAAAAAAGTCTGGAGATGACACTGCATGCTTCTTTATTTGGGCATGTTAGATAGGAACTGGGTAACAAATCAGTGGTATATTAGAACCAGATAAGGTTAGGAAATAAGGTAAGAATTCTCTGGGTTTTCATCCTTTAAATATGGGATGCTAGTTCTGTGGTACATGAAAATAAGCTAAAAGGAAATCTATGCAATCTGTTATTAGTACTTTTGTGGTTTTACACTATGGGAAATACCCAATGCTAAGCATGAAGCAAGATCTGAACTTGAAAGAGAATAAGGTATCTATCAGTTTATCAGTAAACTAAGTCCTTACTTTAAATAACTCCAACTTTAATTTCATATAGAGAAACATACTTCTTGTTGTTAAGTGCCGTTGAGTTGGTTCTAACTCACAGCGACCTCCATAGGGTTTCTGAGGAGTGCTTGGTGGGTTTAAACCACTGACCCTGCAATTCAAGCTTACCTGTGGCCCAGTGCTTAACCTACAGCACCACACCACGTTTACCATACAATAATGGAATACATACACCAGTTATCCGAAATGAAAGTATGTTAAGTATTCATTTATAAAGAATATATTGAGTACAGTATTATCTAGCATGTCTGTAAGTTTTAACTTCTAATACTATAGTGGACTCCTGGTGTGGCACTGTAGAATAAAAACACTAGACTGGGAACAAGGTCAAAACCCACCAGGCACTCCTCGGGAGCCCTTTACAAGGTCACTGTGAATCAAAATTGCCTCAACAGTATCTAACAACAACATTATAGAAAAATCCATACAGATTTAAAGAGGACCTAAGTCCTGACAACAAAAGTGAAGGAAGCGTGGGCATAGAGGAAACTGCTGCATATCTTATTCAGTCCATAACTGTAAGAAAAATGGTCAGGATGCTGGCAAGGGTGAGCATTAATCTCTGATGGCCATTTGTAAATGTTCATTTTATTAGTCTCTTCCTTTACTGTATGCTTTGCCATGAGTCTTTCCCACTCTCTCAATACCCAGGGAATCAAAAAAATTCTCTTAAATATATTCAATACATTGGAGTCCATAGGTTCCAAAATATGGAGCAAGATCAGGGGTAAAATATTCTGAATTTGACTACTACTAAGAAGTTAATGGATATTATCCATCTTTATGAATAACCTTTCCCAGAAGATCCTCTTATCCAAAAAAAGCACTTACTGAAATATTAAGGTAAATACAGCAGAGTTTCATCTCCCAGTCTAGCAGAGAAAATGAACCAGTAAAATAGATGGTTAAAGTACATCATAGTATCATATAAGGGAATCTATCTATCTATCTATCTATCTATCTATCTATCTATCTATCTATCTATCTATACACACACACACACACACACACACACACCCCTATAAAACACTGGAAGCACTTACTTAACTTTCAGATATTGGCAGATGACAATAGGATGCTCCCCATGCTCCAACTAGAAAATTGGATATTTTTTCCCATACTGTTTCAGACTCAGTGGTCTCATATTTGGAGAAATTACAGTGGATAGGAATTAAAGAATTAAAGAGTAAAAGCGACTCTGATTTCAGAAAAATCAGAAACATATTGAAGTTCTCTCACAGCCTGGGAAATGCTGAAAGTACTATTTATTTGAATCTTATTACAGTCACAATGGTCAGCACCAGAGTATCTGGTACAAGACATGGCAATAACAACAAAAAAACTGAATTAACCAATAATAAAATTAGAACATTACACACACACACTGATGTTATAAAGATAAACATGGACTGCAAGATTGGTTTGAGCCACAGGCTGGCAGTTCAAACTCACCAGCTGCTCCTCGAAAACACTATATACAGGGTCACTATGAGTCAGAAACAACTTGATGACACCTAACAACAATAGTAAATATTATAGCAAGTAAATAATTAAGTCAAATTATTTTTAGTTCAACCCCTGATGTGTTCATGTACCAACATACATTGTCTTTACCAGGGATTACACATAGCTTGTGAAAGCAATTATTTTATTGATAATGCTTTAATTGAAATTTGAGACAGACAATTGTCTGATTATAAAAACGGAATCTACCAGTAGTGAAAGAGAGAAAGAGGATAAATATGTGACATTCAATAAGATGCCGTTACAATGTATATTTTATAGCTTATACAAAAACAAATGGTTTTATCTGATTATACAACTAAATATTTGCTAAGTGTAAGTTTGTATAAAATTACCCTAATTAGATGGTTATAAGTTTTTTGTACAACATTTCCTCATTGATCATCCCTGGAGGCAAAGGACAATTTATCTATGAATCTCTTGTGTGTGATACATATTTTCATTGAT
>NW_006408805.1:1124642-1125572 GCF_000296735.1 Chrysochloris asiatica
TCCCCCTTGAAAGCTTGTAAGCCAGTCACTTCTTGCCTTTGTAGTCCCCCCCTCCCCATTTGAGTATCCAATGTCCAAGTTGCCAATCTCCATCCACTCTGTGTGTGGAGGAGGTGGGAATTCTCTGTGTTTCACAGTAATTGTTGATCTATCAGTCTCATCAGATCAATCAGGTAATTTTTCTTTAAGGAGGATAGTACTTACAGGTGATGTTCATTATTTTTTGAGTTAATTTTTAGCTATAAGGTGACCTCAGAAGTTAGAGTTCAGGGTTGAAGAGTAAATCAGGGCAACAGGCTTGGGGAGTCCTCCAGTCTCAATGTTTATTATGGTTTTTTTGTTTGTTTTTAAGGAATTTAAGTTTCTATCCCATATTTTACTTCCATTCTATCAGGGTCCATCTATTATGGCCCTGATTAGAATGGTAGGTAGTCGTAGTCAGGAACCATCAAGTATTTTGGTCTCAAGGCAGATGAGGTCATGGGGTTTGCTGATGGGAAAAAGCTTATAGATGACAGAAAAGGGAATTAACAGATTAGGACTTAGTGGATTTTGAAGAAGAAAGAAATAACAAGGAAAAGGAAAGAGGGAAGTTGTCAAATGCTTTTTCAGTGAAAGGACTAGTTAGTGCTTTCTAAATGAAACCAGGAGCTTGTAAACATGAACCCCAATACTGACTGCTTTGCTAAAGTCATTAGGCAGATTTGGGGAGCAGTAAGATGTTACTGTGAAATAAATGAATTTTAATAAAGAGGGTCATAAAGACAACTCACATGAATTTTCTGACTAAAAACACCATCCTATTCCCAGGGATAATCTTCATGAATCCGAACCTTCCAGAAGTGGAGTTATTACCACAACTGACAAAATGCCAATGTTGTCTAACTCTTCTTTAAATTTTTTATGATGTATGTCTTTTTAATGTATTAA
>NW_006408805.1:1125672-1129235 GCF_000296735.1 Chrysochloris asiatica
ATATATATACATTCAACTTACATCAGAACTGACTTACAATGGAACCATCAGAAAGGAACCCTTTCATATGTAGTTTGAGTCTTTGGTTTCTTTCTTTCTCTTCTTCTCCAGATAAGTAGAGAGCAGTACTAGCTTTGGCCACCAGGAAGCTTTTAAGACCCCAGATGCTATTCAGCAAACTGGGATGTGGAACCTAACTTTATGAACTACATATCATGCCACATGACTGAGATATTCTATGAGACATCTAAGATTTCAAAATCAAAAAACAAAGCTCATGAGGTGTTTGGTTATATCTAAGAAGTAAAGATGTCAGTTTGAAGACTAAGGTGTGCCTGACCCAAGCCAAAAAATTTTCAACAGCCTTATATGCATGTCAAAGTTAGACAATGAATGAGGAAGATGGTAGAAGAATTGATGTATTTGAGCTATAGTGCTGGAGGAGAAAATTAAAGTGTCATGGACTGTCAGAAGAACAAAGCAATCTGTATTGGAAGAAGTGCAGCCAGAATGTTCCTTAGAAACCAGAATGGTCAGACTTCATCTCTTATACTTCAGACATGTTATCAGGAGGGACAAGTCCCTGGAGAAAGACATCATGTTTGGCAGAGTAGAAGGTCAGAGAAAAAGAGGAAGACCCTCAAGTAGGTGGGCTGAAACAGTGGCTGCCACAAAAGGTCAAACTTAGTAATTGTGAGAATGACACAGGGGTGGGCAGGGTTTCTATATAGGATTACTATGAGCTGGAACTGACTCAAGGGAACTTAGCAACATATCCTTTCACTGATGGACACTTAGGTTGTTTCCACCTTTTTGCTACTGTGAATGGTGCTATGATGCAGAGGTGTGTACAAGTCTGTTTGTGATACCTCTATTAGAACCCTAGCAGGGGAACTGCTGGGCCATATGACCACTAGGCCTCTAATTTCTTATGGAACTGGTGCTGTGGGATAATGCGCTGGACTGCAAAGTTGGTTTGAACCACAAGGTTGGTGGTTTCAGCTCACCAGCTACTCCTTGGAAACCCTATACAGGGTTGCTATGGGTTGGAACCGACTCGATGGTACTTAACAACAATACATCAGCCTTGTAGCTAGTTCTCCCCTCCTAGCAGCACCCCAGATGCATTATATACATTTTTGCTTGGTTCCTTCTAGCCAGTTCCAATCTCTCCAGAATCCTTAGCATTAATTTCTCCTTCCTTCCTGATGGGATCCTCTCAGTCTGGTTTTCATCAGTGATTTCATCAGTGTCTTCTCTACTCTCTTAAAAATAATCAAGATTGATGGAAAGTAGACCAAAGTTAATGTCAATCCCTTCCCACTAAACTAGCCAAGCAATGACAAACTACATTTGATTACATTGCTACAACTGCATTACCACCCCTTGAGTTGAGGAGAGAAGACAGGGGTGGAAAGGTTTTATTTTATTAAAATCTGTTTAATGCTCAAATAGTCCCCAAATTTCTTAAGTCTTTAACATAAGTGATTAATCCCTAAACCAAACCCCTGCCACTGAGTTGGGGTTTGGTTTAGGGATTAATGACCACACATAGCAGAGGGCAACTGCTCACTAGGGCTACCAAGACTGGAAATCTTTACCGGAGTAGAAAGCCTCATCTTTCTCCCATGGAGGGGACTGGTGGATTTTAACTGCTACTGTTGTTGTTAACTGCAATCAAGTCAGCTCTGACTCATAGCAACCCTATAGTGGGTTTCTGAGTAGTAGCTGGTGGGTTTGAACCACTGACCTTGTGGTTAGAAGTCCAGTGCTTATCCTACAGCACAACATGAGGGAATTGCTACTAGGCCCCTGCAAAGCTGCATTAAACATGATTCTTTCTAGTTGCTTATAGTGAGCTTAAAATCTGACAGGTTTATATTCACAGTGAAACAGGCAGTCATTTATAACATGCTGCTGGAAGCCGAAAAAACCCCAACTTCTTTATAGAGTGTTACTAGTGCATGTTCGCATCTGATCTGTTCTCCAGTTTTCACATCCCTACTCTAATCTGGTGAGACACTGTGGGTTAATGCGCTGGACTGTAAGGTTGGTTCGAATTGCAGGTTCGGCGGGTCAAGCTCATCATCCGCTCCTCAGAAACCCTATACAGGGTTGCTATGAGTTGGAACTCACTCAAAGGCACTTAACAACAACAACTCCAATCTGGAGTCCTGGTGTGGCACTGAGGGTTAATGCACTATACTGCAAGGTCAGTTTGAACTGCAAGGTCAGTGGTTCAAGCTCACTAGCTACTCCTCAGAAACCGTATACAGGGTTGCTATGAGTCAGAACCAACTCAATGGCACTTAACAATAACAACTCCAGTCTGGTAGCGTAGTGGTTGCGAGTTGGACTGCTAACCTCAAGGTCAGCAGTTCAAAACTACCAGCCATTCCCTGAGAAAAAGAGGAGGCTGTCTGCTCCCGTAAAGACTTACAGCTTGGGAAACCCAATGCAGGGTCACTATGAGTCAGAAACGACTCCATGGCACACCACCACCATCCCTCTAGTTTAGATGGCACCATGGTGGGCTCTGTAGAATAAACACTCGACTGTGAATCACAAGGTCAGCAGCTCAAGCCTATCAGCCACTCCGCTGAAAAAAAATTTAGGCTTTTAGCTCCTGTAAAGATTTTCAGCCTTGGAAATGCAATACAGGATTGCTATGAGTTGAAACGGACTCAATGGCACTTAACAACAACTCCAGTTTAGACAAAAAAGCAAGGTTTTCTCACCCAGATCATTATTACTAAAAGATGGATGATAAAAGGGGTCTAGGGATGACAATGATTTGTTTCTTAAAGGCCCACTCCAACAGATACATTTTAGTTTAAACTAAGGTAGTTTGCAGTAGGTATGGAGAGAAGCAGATGGATTTGAAATTTAGGAGATGAAATAATAACAGAAACAGCTATGCTGAACTGGATGAGGACGCAGGCAGAGGAAGTATCAAGGAGAACACCTAGATAACTGGGTGGGTGAGTAGGAGTGCCATCACTGAACTAGCGAAAACCAAGGAGAGAAAAGAAACTCTACTCCTTAACCTACCTTTGGGAGTCCCATTCAACTCTCCTTACCCTGAGTAGCTCATGTATTCTACAGGTACCTAGAATGAGGAGAAGTCCAACTTCAGACATTTCCAGATGGGCTCTCACCTATATTGTGCTCTGCCACTCAAGATTTTTTTTTTCTGCCTTCTCTGCTAGCGTAGTGCTTATGAATCGGGCTGTTAACCTCAAGGTCAGCAGTTCGAAACTACCAGCTGTTCCGCAGGAGAAAGATGAGGCTTTCTGCTCCCGTAAAGATCTGCAGCCTTGGAAACTCTGTGTAGGGTCACTATGAGTGGGAACTGACTCCATGGTACTTACAACAACAAGCTTTAAAGTTACACATGTCTATTAGCATGTCTTCTCATTCAATTAATCCATCTACTTCTCTCAATTATCTACTACTAGATAGAGGAATCTGTACATGGATCAACAGGCAGTTGTTCAAACAGAACATGGGAACACTGAATGGTTCAAAATTAAGAAAGGTGTGCGACAGGGTTGTATTCTTTC
>NW_006408805.1:1131506-1132623 GCF_000296735.1 Chrysochloris asiatica
GAACAACCAAACACCTCAAGGGATTTGGTTTCTTGATTTGGAGGTTTAGGGTCAAAGATTTATGGTGATTCCAGTTAATTGGCTCATTACCATGTTTACTACTTGTCTTCTACCTCCTGATTGGTGCATAGTGCCTGGGGCTTTAAAACCTTGCAAACAGTTTCCTAAGGCACAGCAATCAGTCTCTATTTGTCTAGGGCAAGGGGATCCAGAATTTGTGCTTAATTGTCTCCATGAAAAACCTGCCTCCATTGCCAGGAATTCAGAACTGGATGGTGCCTGGCTACCATAATTTAAATATTTTGATCATAGATTTTATCAAAGGATTCTGATCAAAAGGAAAAATGCAGAATAGAATTTCAAATTCTTACTGATTCTAGACTTTCAAGAATCACGGATGTGAGAAGAATGCCTGAAATAATTATTCTGAGATAATGTTTAAACCTTAAGCAAAAAAGATCCCTGAAGTCTTCTTCTTAAAACCAAACAATAGTTTAGCTTAACTAGTAAGAAAAGGGAGCCTTAAGCATTATGCTCTTTTAACATCTATCTATGCAAACTGACTTGACACTTAACAACATAAGGGATCAAATTGACAACAGCAACGTGAAAATGTAGATAGGAACCTTATGGGGTAGTGAGTTTATGTTAGTGAGGAAGGGATAACTCGGAAAAGGAGGTTGAGAATGTATGGATTGGAGAAGGTAATCAATGCCACTAAGCTGTACATGTAAAAATTGCTAACTTGGTGTTATGTTCTGCTGGGTGTATTCTCAACATGAGCAACAACAAAATGCCCAAGTACTATCACAATGTTGTCCTGCTTAGGACCTTTCACTGACTTCCCATGGTTCTATACAACCTCATTTTACTCTTTCATTACCTCTGCCCCTTTCACTTTCTAAATTCTGGTAGAATAGCTTTTTTTAAGCTCTTTGAAAAGTTAGGCATTCTTCTTTAGAGATTTTGCATGAATTGTACCTTTTACCTGAAAAGCATTTAAACTATACCCGCGGCTTCCCTTTGACTTAATTTTATACTATTACTTTTCTCTCTAATATCTTTCAACACTTCCATTAAAGCATTCAGTTTAATTTATACAATTATTAAGATATAT
>NW_006408805.1:1133508-1137515 GCF_000296735.1 Chrysochloris asiatica
AAAAATCATTACTGGTGATGAGACATGCCTGAGCGTAAATGGAAGACTATGGAAAGTCAAACATCAGCTAGAAAATTTATGCTTACAAGGGACAGTACTGGAACACTATCAGGAAAAAGGTCCAACAAGCACCACTGCTTGTTACAGTGAGATGCTCACTGAAGAGCTGAAGCCTAAATTTGGGATTAAATGCACTGTGATCTTGCATGACAATGCACATCCTCAAACCTCTTCCTTTTGAGGTGTTAACCATCCTCCCTATTGTCCTGATCTTGCTCCATTGCTTTCACCTGTTTGGTGCCCTGAACATATGTAGTCCTTGAGGACAAAGATTTACCTCTGATGAAGAAGTGAAGACAGTGGTGTATTTGTGGCTTGCAGCTCAGCCTGAAACATTTTTTAATAAGGGAATATGAAAGCTTGTTGACTGATGGAGAAAGTGTATTGAAAAGCAAGGAGATTATGTCGAACAATGATGTATTTGTCTTTTCTAAAACAGAATGCAGATAATTTTTGACTTATCTTCGTGTGTGTGAGTGTGTGTGTGTGTACGAGTCAGAAGCAACTTAACAACAACAGAGGCAGTGTCTGATTTGCTCACTACTTCGTCCCCAATACCTAGCTTGGTGCTTGTACCACTATAGAAACTGCAAGAAATATTTGATATATGAATCTTTTTCTTTTTCATTTTATCATGTCCCTTTCCACACTCTATGAATCTCTGTGCTTTATTTGCTATGCAAAGGCTTTCGACTGTGTGGATCATGAGCAACTATGGAAAACACTGCAAAGAATTCCAGAACACTTAATTGTACTCACAAGGAACTTTTATACACAATGCAAGAGGCAGTCATTTTGGATAAAACAAGGGAACACTGACTGGTTTAAAATCAGGAAAGGTGTGTGCCAGGGTTGTATTCTTTCACCATATTCAGTTAATCTGTATGCTGTGCAAATAATTATATGATTATATGGATTATATGAAGAAGAATGTGGCATCATGATTGGAGAAAGACTTATTAACAACCTGCAATATGCAGATGATGGAACCTTGCTTGCTGAAAGCAAAGAGAACTTAAAATAAATATTTATAAAGATCAAAGATCACGGCCTTCAGTATGGGTTGCACCTCAATGTAAACAAAACAAAAGTCCTCCCTACTGGACCAATAAATAACACCATGATACATGAAGAAAAGATTTAAGTTGTCAAAGACTTCATTTTGCTTGGATTCACAACCAACACTTGGAAACGGCAGCCAAGAAATCAAACAATGTATTACATTAGGGAAATCTACTGCGTAAGACCTTTTTATAGTGTTCAAGAGCAGAGATGTCAGTTTGAGAACTAAGGTACTGTTGACCAAAACCATGGTATTTTCAGTCGCCTCAGATACATATGAAAGTTGAACAATGAATCAGGAAGTCCATAAAAGAACTGATGCAGTTGAGTAATAGAGTTGGAGAAGAATATTGATAGTACCATGGACTGCCACATGACACAAAAAAATCTGTGTTGGAAGAAGTAAGGCCTGAATGCTCCTTAACAATCAGGATGGCGAGATTTTGTCTCTCAGACTTCATACTTGTTATCAGAAGGGACCAATCCCTGGAAAAGAATATCATGCTGGTTAAAGTGGAAGATCAGTGAAAAAGAGGAAGACCCCTAATGAGACTGACGGGCGTAACAAGTGTGAGGATGGCACAGGGCTGTGAAGAGTTTTGTTCTGTTGTGTATACAGAGTCACTTTTAGTCAGAACCGACTCGATGGCACCTAACAATGACAAAAGAATCTCTATGATATATATATCAAGACAGCACGCAAAATTAATCAAAGAGAGAACATTTTATTAAAGAATGTCCAATGAACACTTAAGTAAATAATTGTGAATAAATACCTTAAGTAAATAATTATAAAAATTATCCATCACCTATGGCTACTGTTTCCTTTGGTAATCACATCGAGTTTTAGGCTCTAATTATCACTTTAACATAAAAGAATCCTAAATCTTTATCACAGTTCTTCAGATCCCAAGACTGGCACTTTAATCTGTTTGCTTGACTGAGAGATCCTCATCTTTATCTGTCTGTTTAGCTGGCACTTGAAAGTAGAAATCCCTGAAACCCAATTTCTTAACCTTTCCTACATATAGCATATCATTTCAATAGCTTTCCTAGTTCTGTGACTACTGCATGGAGACGACTGTGCTACCCAGGGTGTGAGGTAGACTTGTAGGATGAACGCTGGTCTGCAAACTGAACATAATTAAACAACAGTTAAAGCTGGATTCAGGCGGAGCCGTGGAACTAGAGACATCATTGCGGATGTCAGATGGATCTTGGCTAAAAGCAGAGAATACCAAAATGATGTTTACTTGTGCTTTATTGACTACACAAAGGTATTTGACTGTGTGGATCACAACAAACCATAGACAACATTACAAAGAATGGGTACTCCAGAATACTTAATTGTGCTCATGAGGAACCTGTACATAGACCAAGAGGCAGTCATTTGAAAAGAACAAGAGGATACTGAATGGTTTAAAATCTGAAAAGGTATGTGCCAGGGTTGTAACCTTTTAACCTTATTCAATCTGTTGTTAGGTGTTCAGTTTCGACTCCTAACGACCCTGCACAGGGTTTCAAGGAGTTTGAACCACTAACCTGTGATGAGTAGTCCAGTGCTGATCCTACAGTGTGACACAAGGACTTCTTTGTATGCTGAGCAAATAATCTAAGAAGCTGGATTATATGAAGAAAAATGTGGCATCAAGATTGGAGGAAGACTCATTAACAGTCTGTGGTATGCAGATGATACAACCTTGTCTGCTAGAAGGAAGAGGACTCCAAATACTTACTGATAAAGATCAAAGACATACAGTATGGATTGCACCTCAATGTAAAGACATAAAATCATCACAACAGGACCAATAAACAATTATCACTATGACCAGAGAAAAGACTGAAGTTGTCAAAGACTTGATTTTACTTGGATCCACAGTCAGCACTCATGGAAGCAGCAGTCAAGAAATCAAATGCCATGCTTATTAAGAAAACGTGTTGCACCAGACCTCTTTAAAGTGTTAAAAAGCAAAGGTATCAGTTTGAGGACTAAGGTGCACCTGATCCAAATCTCTCACATACATGTAAAAATTGATGCATTTGAATTATGGTGTTGGAGAATACTGAAAAATACCACGGGCTACAAGAAGAACAAAGAAATCTGTTTTGGAAGAAGGTACAGGCATAGAATGCTCTTTAGAATAAAGGATGATGAGACTTCATCTCTCATGCTTTGGACATTTCATCAGGAGGGATCAGTCCCTGGAGGAGAACATCATGCTTGGAGGGGCAGTGAAAACAGAATAAGACCCCCAACAAGGCAGACTGACATGCTGGCAACAACAATGTGTCCAAACATAACAACTACCAGATGGTGCAGGAACCGGCAGTGCGTTGCTTTACTGTGCACAGGGTCACTATGAGTCAGAACTGACTTGAGGGCACTTAACAACAACAACAACCAATTGGTAAACATATATAGAGCCAGCATGAAAGCCTTCTGAATAGTGTCAAAATTGTAATGTACATGTCACTTTATTATTTCTATTTTACAAGAAATATTGAGTACATATTATTTTTGAAATTAAAACAAAAAATAGAAAATGAAAAGCAAGATTTTGCAAATTAATTATGTTAAGGTTTTAAGAGTTTTAAATGATAACAAAAATTCTCCAAGAGGCTTTACTGCTTTTAATTCTGCAACTTTCAGAACCCATGCAGAAACTATGTACTTTTAATTATGTTTTACTACATTTAAATCTCTGAAATTTCAAGTTCTGGTTTCTGCAACTACCAGAGACAATGTTTAAAACCTTTAAATTCATTTAAAAAATATAGGTCAAATCTCATTTCAATAAAGAAATATCCAGACTCCAACCCATACTCCACTTATTTTATGTATTAACTATAATACCATATTGTAGTTGTTCAGTCTTTGAGCTAGG
>NW_006408805.1:1137975-1148203 GCF_000296735.1 Chrysochloris asiatica
AGAAAAGTTCAATATTACTATTACAATAAAATATTACCATATACATAGTTTATTCTTCGTAATATTCAAGCATGTTTTTATTCATCCTCCTAGTATACTTTAATACAGGATAGAAAAGATAAAATCTGTATATGTAGAGAGTGATTCTAATTTAAGATTTCAAAAACATTAATCCTCTTAATAACATCTCAGTGAGGAACAAAATGTTCAATATTGTCACTATATACCTGAGGTACAGAAAGATAAAAGATTACAAAGCAGGGGCAAGAAAAATGCAGTGGCACTTATAAATTTAAGGTGCCAAATTCAGGGCTTTATATTTAAGTAAAATTCCAAGAACTTCTTTTGCTGAAGGGGAAAATAAAGATTCCGATACTTTATTCACAGTAAGCTGGGCAAGCTGATATTAACATACCTATTGTTGTTCCGGCAATTTCGACAGCTAATGCACTCCAATGGGTCAGTCTGAGGTACTGCTGTGTACATTCCACCACCCTTGTCAGAAGGAAGGTCAGGGAAACAGAAAAGAAGAAAGAATGCTCAAAGTGACCCAGACCAGTTATCAAACAATCCCAAATCTAATGACCATATCAATAATAAATGGATAAATTCTATATGGAAGGCAACTCCCTGAACAATGTTAGCCTTACATTATTTACTTATATTCAAAAATGAATTCTGTAGAGTTCTACTAATACTAATACTGTACTTGAAAAAAACAACAGCAACTGCTATGCTTTTCCATGTATTTTTGTACTGGAAAAAGGCAAATAAATGGAGACGTTTAGTCACTTCCCTTCAGTATTTCAAATCGAATGGACCCAAAATACACTTAGTATACATCATAAACTCCTACTCATTTCGAGGCTCCAAGCAATCATGGAAGAATCGTATGTGACGCCAGTTGGAAAAACAGAGTCTGAAACCTGTTTGAATGATGTCATAGGACCAGCCCACCTTCACTTTCCTGTAATGATTTGTTAGGTCTGATGGGGTAGACTGCTGGCCAGCAGTGACTTGGGGGAGAGTATTAATATTTTGATGTTGCTTTTGGCAAAAACTGCCCAGCAATTAAGAAAAATGCCCAGATTAACACATATCTCATTGTAAAATGTTCGCTTAACGTTCACAATGGCAAGAGTACTTTGAAAATGAAGCTACAGATTGAACTGGCTTTATGGCCAGAACCAGAAACTTGCTTTCGGATAACAAACAGAACTGAATTCAATGAGGGTGGGAGATGGGAGAGGTTGTTATACTGTACCCAAACCCAAAGCAGGCCTTCAAGGTTAGGAAAAGTTAAGGCAATTGCTTTACTGAGAATATTTCCCAGTCATCTTTTAACAACAGCCAAAATCGAAGCAAACCAAAAGTACTGAACATTTCTCTCAGAATTCCTGATCCAACTAGCAAAAAACATTGTGAGAGAATATTCCTACACTATGTTCAATGCATGAAGGCAAACTCAAAAGCTTCAGAAAAGGAAGTTAGGAACTGGCAGGGTGACACAGTTACTTAAACCACTAAAAATAAGTTAATTAAATGATTCTTATAATCACTGCCATTTTTTAATTTCCTATATCCTCCCACCTAAAAGAGAGCCAGAAAACAAATGGGTTAGAATTATAGATGATTACATATAAAATAGTATCTTTAATGGGACAATAACTACTTAAATAGCAATTTATGTTTTCTAAAAACAAAGCAAATCACACCAACAAACTGTGTTCAAATACCAAAGCAAACATTAGCCTTATTTAATTTCTATGGAAACAGCATGTGCTATTCAAACTTTAATGCACTCTCTCTCTCTCTCCTTCAGTTTTCTTGGACAATGTTAGCATTTTGGACTAGGAATGGTGACAAAAAAAGTTTAGAAAGTCTGGAAATAAGCCATGTGTTTCCACACAAAATAATGAAATGATTATTCTCCTTTGGTAATAAGATACACAAAAACAAATTAAATATTTTTTTCTGTAACACATAAAAGTTAGCTCATTTTATATGTAGCTAACTTTTATAAAAGGCACTCGAGTTCTAGCTTTAAGATACCAATATATATTAGAGTTTTGTGCTTGCCAAACATAATATTTTAACAAATAATTATTGAAGTTTAAGATGAAAAAATTCTAAACATCTTCAAACTTGAGGACACTGATATGTTTAGCTGTAGAAAGGATAATGACAGAGGCTAACTGAGTGCTTAATATTATCAACTAAGCAAATAATCCACTTGATTGATGAGTAATGTGGATATTATACGATCTAACAGATCAAACTTCTTAGTAAGAGAATCTTTTTAACCAGCACGTTTGAGTTATCCTGTTCCCATTTCTAAAATGAAATGATATCAGATAATTCTCCCTGAAATGAAGCAGTTCTAAGGGTTTCTCACTCCTTATATCCAAATGTTGTTGTTATTGAATGTTGTCTAGTTCAAATCCCTTTGGAAACCTGTCACATCAGGATTCATATCATAAAATGCAAAAATCGTATCGTTAACAACAAAACACATTGGTTAAAATGAAGACAAACATATAGTTGTTCATTAAAGGACAGATATTGTATGAAATCACTACTACAAAAAAGTCAAGAAAAGGTTTACAGACAGAAAGAGACATTATTTGAAGATGAGAGGAGAAAGGAGAGTAGATCACTAACTAGAGAGTAGACACGTATTAACTTGGATTGAAGGGGAAGGCGATGTACAATAAGGGAGAGGTCAGCAAAAATGATTGAGGCAAAGAAGACACTAGGAAGAGTACAAGAGTTAAAGGCAACCAAGGTAAATACTATTGGATGCATGATCCTGCACCAGCTATACTCTACAAGTGGATGCATAGATACTCAATTTGAACAGGTGTGGGAAGGAGAAGGGAAATACATATATATATACGTTTGACAGAGGATATTTCCATATATGTATTTATATGTGCTACAAATAAATTCATGACTATAGTAGAACACACAAGGACAAATTATGAAAACTTTTTAGCGATACCAAACACCTTGAAGGAGTAAGTTGCTAGGCCTGGGGGCTCAGGACTATAGTCTCAGGGGACATAAAGGTCAACTTGGCATAATACAGTCCACAAAGTCACTGTTCTACATCTACTTTGGTGAGTAGCAACTAGGGTCTTACAAGCAACCATTTAAGGTGCAACTATTGGTCTCCCTTCCTCCAGAGGAAAGATTAATGAAGAAAATCAGATGCATGGAAACAATTAGTCCAAAGGCTAATTAATAACTTTTCAAACCTCAGATTCCATGACTCAGAGAGACCAGAAAAACTAGATGGTGCTAGTCCACTGCTGACCACTACTAAAGGGATCACAAGAAAAGGTCCTGGGTAAGGTAGGAGGAAAATGTGAAAAAAGTTTGAAATCACAAATAAAGACCAGGCATATTATTAGTCTGATAGAGACTGGTAGGACCCCTGAGAATAGGGTCCTTAGTTATCCTTCAGAAAGAAAGAAAGAAAAGACTGGAGAGAACGGAAAGAGAAGAAAGGGAGAAAAGAGAGAGAGAGAAAGAAACTCAAGACAGCATACAAGTCACAATCTGATGGCCTGCTGACATATTTTGCATGGCCTAAATAATGCTTTCAAAAATTTGAATCATTTGGCAACCTGGCAGCTTCCCCTAGATTTACAGATGTTTTGAGAAATCAGAGAGCCAAGCAACACTGGACCTCACTCTTGGATGGTAACAAACTGCTGCTCTGAGACCGTGCTCTCTAATGACCTCTGGCCTCCGTCACTCCTCACATATCCTTCCCTCAATTTCATTATGTACGTGGCCCTTTTAGCATAAGTCTTCAGACCCTGCTCTGAAGAAATCAGGTTTTTAAGTATCTGGTCTGGTCTATGTCAGTGGTATTTCCATTTCATCTGAAGACTAACTTAGTTTGTTCTTCATTGGTATTCCAGTTTCAGTGCGAAATAATTTTAAAACGCAAACTAAACTGACAAATACTACTATTATCTGACAACAGAAAATGTAGAAAAGTTATTCTGGATCAACAGGTTTCTAGTAATCCATTCTGTGAGGGGACTTCAAAAAGTTCGTGAAAAAATTCCATTACCTTTTACTTTCATTTTCCACGATCATTTGAAGCCCCCTTGTATTTCCATCCACTCAAGTGAATCTATGAAGGGGATGTGTGTGTATCTGAATATGCTGACCCTGCTTTTATACCCTGGTGCCCTGAAGCATGGGGAAGGCTTTTCTTTATAGTTAGAAGGTCTCTTACATTCACTAGATGATGAGTATGTTCAAAGTCCACATGTGTTCTGGTTAGAGAGTTAGTGTGCCCCGAGTAAAGGCTTCCATTTAAGCTCCCATTCACAAGTCCATTGACTCCATTGGAGACCTTATGATGAAGGTGTGAGCAGCCACCGCTGAGCTTTCCATTCCGTATAAAGGTCCCATGAACAGTTCCATTAATCCGATTTGTGCCAGGCAGAGTGGGGTACTCCACCATCTGCCCATTAATATCTGATCCCTGGTAGAGATAGCCTGGTGGGTCATATTCTATTAACAGAGAACAAAAGGAAATAAAAATGGTTATGATATTGAAATGGATTATCTTTTCATTTCATTTCATTAATGAAACCTCTAAGACACTACCGATATACTAAACTGTTCAGTTAAAGCTTAATTGTGAGATATGTTTTAATAACATTGTTGCTGCTATTTCCTTTGCAGCGTGGCATTAGCTATGAACTTTGAGTTAATTATGACTCTGTTAATGGGAAGAGAAATTAATCAAGGAGAAAAAAACCAAAAGAGAATTAAAAAATTGTGAAAGTTGAAGTATCAAACCACTGGCAACACTAAAAAAAGGTATTCAAGTTTCATACATTTCCAGATGCTGATAGAAAGTTGTATAAAGCAACAAGATAAAAAGACTAACTTCTGATCGAACACTTCAAACAGGGCTACACAACATTTTCAGGAGAAATGAGACAACTGTGTAGAAATTCACTTGCTATTCATATAGTTCCTTGGTCACTACTGTCAAGTTGACGTTTGTGCTTATACCAAATACAAAAGCTAATTATTCCATTTCCTTACAATAAAAGCATGTGAATGACTGCCTCAAAATTCTCATTTCCAGAAGCATGTTTAGAAAGTTAATTTAGAAGGTACAGTATATGTTTCTCAGTTTCGATATATTCTTCAAAGGTAATAGCATCTGCCCAGGCTAGATTGGGTGCCCTCTCTCTATGGTTTCTGCTGTCACTGGAACACAGGTGGTCCATTGTCAGGATACTACAAAGCAGAGACCAGGTTTATTTTATTGACCATTGTTGTTGTTAAGTGCCGTCTAGTCGGTTCCGACCCATAGCGACCCTGTACAGGGTTTCCGAGGCTGTAAATCTTACAGGAGCAGAAAGCCTCATCTTTCTCCCGCGAAGCAGCTCCATTATTCAGGACACTGTTGGGTACATAAACAAACCCAACCTAACCCACTGCCATCGACTCAGCTCTGCCTCACAGTGGCCTGATAAAGGTTGTGAATCTTTACAGGAGCAGAAAACCTCATCTTTCTCCAGAGAAGCAGCTGGTGGGTTTGAACTGCTGACCGTGCAGTTAGCAGTCCAGTACTGATCCTATACAACCACAAGGGCTCCTTGGGCACACAGAAGATTATCAATAAATTTCTTTTGAATAAATAACTGAACGCGCTTATAAATTTTCATTTTAAAATATAGTATCAGATCACAAAAAGAAAATTATTTTAATCAAATTATTCAGACAATCAGACTAATACTTTTCTTTTACTTATTTAGCACACACACAACTAAAAGGAACGACACTAACCCTGCATAGGAAAGACCAGTGAAATGATCACCAATGCTTTTAGCCTGACAGCACCATTACTCTGTCCCTGTCAATCTCTTGAAAGGCACCAACATTCTGTAAAAGTGAATCACTTCTATTATCCTATGAGCTAGTAACATGGTGTGTGCCGGCAAGTTGGTTCCAACTCATAGTGACCCTGTATAGGGTTAGAGACGCTGTCTGTCTTCATGGGAGTAGAATTTTGCATCTGTCACCTGCAGAGTGGCTGATGGATTTAAGCTGCTGACCTTGTGGTTCCCAGCCCAGCTAGTAATAGGAAATCGAAGTGAGCTGATGGAAATGCCCTTCACTGCTGGTAGTTTCTGTTGTTTTTCTTTCATCACCTTACTCTGAGCTAAAGGGGAAACAAAAAACTTTCCTCCCACCAAAGCCCCAACTTGATTGATTATTCTACTTTATAACATCTGGGGGAATCGAAAAGGTAGGAAGGTAAGGGAAGAGAACTGAGCAAAGAATATGGAAACAGCAAAGGGGCTGTAGGTTGTGTTTCAAAACAATACCATCTCTAACAGTTCAAGCAGAACCTATTACTAGATACAGCTGAGGGAGAAGATGCCACTCTGGCGCAGTTTTGGTTCATCAGGCACAAAAACAGGACTGTGCTGTGTCATTTTGTGGTAGCTTAGACTCTTCCTTTCTCTTATGCCTTTTCCACTCCCTTTGAACAGTTTGTACCAGCATGAAGGGGTTTCTACAGCAAGTACAAAACTCGTGCTTTCATAAAACCATCCTCTTTGGTGGTCCAATAAAGCCAGAATTTCCCAGCACTAAGTCACCTATTTATTTAGAGACCTGCTTAGTTTTGGCTTTGCTGTTTATTTCTACTGGGCAATTTAATTTTATGCTCCATGTACATTGGCTTACAGTGACAAGAGTTTTAAAGTCATCCACTCTAAACGAAGATCATCCAATAAGTTTTACACCATGACACTAACACAGTAAAGTGTTAGAAATCAATATTTACTCTGACAATATTTTTCTAACCCATCCTTAGAAAAAGAGAAGGAAATAGTTATGGATGACTTACTGTGTGTGGTATTTTGTTGGCGGTTTTTCCACAGACACATTGCGATGAAAACCATAAGAATGAGGACCATGACGCCTAGTACACAACCAACAATCAGATATAGCATATCACTGCTTCTGGTAGGGCTGGTTGCAGGCCCAACGTTTCCTCCACTTCCGGAGAAACTTGGAGGGGTGCTCAAGTCTTTGACAGGGTACTCAGATGCTCCAGAAACACGTTTCACTAGTTGAAATATAAAGGAAAATATGATGTCAGAGTGAATATAGTCTCCATGAAATGTTTTACTCTCAGAAGGAGGTCTGGTTTGGAATGTACTCCACTCTGTTTATACTTGTTATTGAGATGATTTGACCACCAGTGAGTCACTGAGAGAATGTGAAACTTTAAAAAAAAATAGGATGTGCCAAGGTTTTAGATACTAAACAGGTTTAATCCCGGGTTATAGAGCAATCATGAGAGTAAAGAAACATATGCACTTGATTTAACCCAAGTTGCTATGATTATCTACATAATTGTACTTGCCTAAGACTCCACATAAGTTGAAATAAAAGTTTTCAACTTACAGATGGCCTAAAAACTTTTTTTTTCAAATCTAATATACCTTGCACTAGATAAGAATCTGAAGTATATATTTCATGCTCTATCATGTGATCAATATTACAAGATATGACTTTGAACTATTAGAATATGCATAGCCAATAGCCAAATGCTATCAAGTCAACTCAGACTCACGGAAAACTCATGTGTATCAAAGGAGAACTGTGCTGCATTGAATTTTCCACTGAAATAGATCACCAGACCTTTCTTCCAAGTGCCTCTGAGTGGCTTTAAAACTACCAACTTTTTGGTTAGTAGCTGAGCACTTAATTGTTTGTACCACCCGGGGACTTCAGAACAATCATATATAATTCAAATAACCTCATATGTAAAATCTGTTGTTGTTAAGTGCCATCGAGTCAGTTCCGATCCATAGCAACACTGTATAGGGTTTCCAAGGAGTGGCTGGTAAGCTTGAACAGCCAACCTTGCGGTTCAAACAGACTTTTCAGTCTAGCTCATTAACCAGCGCCACACCAGGACTCCTATTAGTGTAGGGTGAATAAGTCAATCTCTTTTGAGGCATATGAGATTAAACAAGCAAGGGAAAGAAGCAGATGTAGGGTAAGAGAGATACCATGATACATGGATATTAAGTGTTCCAAATATGAAAACTATTTGAGTCTATGTAAATGCTGTGCTTTTAATTAACTTATTGATATTCTGGTTAACAGACAATTATGGTTCCTGTTAACTCTATAAAGAAAACAAAGTTTTCTTAGGCAAAATGGATCTTACAGGGACCATATACTAAGGATCATGATTATTTCAACAGGCTAGTAATCGTACAATACATTTCAGAAAGTCAGCCAATAAGAACTTTCAACATTTTAAAGAACTTTTTAACTTTTCACTCATCTTTTACTCCCCAGTGAAGCCAGATAATGGTATATATACTACCAGAGACAAAATTTTACTATTATAAACAGTAACAATATTGTGCTATTTTATGTTTTGTTTAGCTGGGCTCTTGAATGTCTCGGGGATAGAGATGATACATTTTCCTTCATTCTGATTATCACAGCACTTGATAAGCAAGTAAAAAATGCTTCATAGTGTGTGGCACAAAAGACAGTCAAATATATACTAACCAATGAATTTCCAGGTTGAGTCTAAAATATACATCTTTAAATGTGGATTTAACATTACAATGAAACGAATATGATTGTAATCTTTGCAATAAAATGAATACAACAGGATAAGTGTTAAACTGATGTTTCCCCATGTAAACTATTACTCAATTCACAATAAAAACTTTTTTTTTAAATGTGGATTTAATAAGTGGGTTTTGCAACTGAAAGACGCATATTTAGAATTTTTAAAAGGTTCTAAGTATACAAGTTTCCAAATTTCTAACTAAAAATTAATTAAAATTTTAATTTTGTAATTTAATCTTTCTGAGATTATTAAATGTACTGTTGAGTTGATTCCAACTCACAGAAACCTTGTGTAGGGTTTCGGAGACAGTAAATCTTTACGGGAGTGGAAAGCCTATCTTTCTCCTCTAAATTCAAACTGTTGACCTTGTGGTTAGCAGACCAATGCATAAACACTATGCTACCAGGGCTCCTAGAGATTGTTAAGCAGGGATAATAAAATCACTTGTAGCAGACACTACTGATTGTTCAATGACTATTTCCTTCTTCTTCCATACTAACAGAGAACCAAGATTGTTCAATGACTATTTCCTTCTTCTTCCATACTAACAGAGAACCAATTTTGTTAGGTACCTACACAACATGGAGTGAATCATGATCTGATTAATCACTTCATTATAGTGAATGGTTTGGGGAGGTATGTGATATGACTAAGTTCTCGTTAATAAAAGGGAGATTGACTAAAGGACTTTAAAATAGACACAAGGACAAATTAGCTTTTCTTTTTCTGCCAGTCACTGCCGCATCGAGAGGAGATGGCCAGAATTACAGCTAGCTGTGAGTGGTGCCCAGGTCAGGGTCAAGCCGGTGACAGAGAGAGGCAAGGTGGGAAACATTGGGTGGCACCGAACTGCTTAATTTTAAAACCTTGGCATTAGTTACCTACATCTGGATCTCCTATACTTTTAGAATGATACATTTCTTCAATGGCTAGGGTCAATAAAGTGGAGATTTCCATTTTACTTATAATAAATGCTATCCCCAAGGTTATTGTGACAATTAATTGTTGTTTAGACTGTGGTGCCAGGGTGGTACAAATGGCTAATGTCCTCAGCTACTAAACAAAAGGTTGGAGGTTCAACTTCACCTAGAAGTTCACTGGAAGAAAGGCCTGGTGATTTATTTCTAAAAAATGGGTCACTGAAAACCCAGTGGAGCACAGCTTTACTCTAACACACATGGGATTACCATGAGTTAAGGTCATATGGAGTCAGGTTGTCTTGACAGCAACTGGTTTAACTGGGGAAGGCAAACGCTGTATAAATAATACATTAGCTGGTTCTATTACTTATGTGTGATATCTCTGACTTTGTTGTGCTTTTTATTTGTTTTTAAAAAGACAATATTCTACAGTTAACCTATCTAGATAAGCAGAGTTGAAAATATTAATGCAGAATTAGCAGTCTCTGCTACACTTAAACAAGTCAGTTGTTGTTGTTAAGTGCCATCGAGTTGGAACCAACTCATAGCGACCTTATGCACGGCAGAATGAAACAATGTCCGATCCTGGGCCAACCTTGCTACTGTTGCCACACTTGAGTCCATCAATACTGCCACCTGGCCAATCCATCTCATTGGG
>NW_006408805.1:1150531-1156021 GCF_000296735.1 Chrysochloris asiatica
GGTTGGTGCATAAATTTAAATAATAGTGGTAATAACTGGGCTTCCCTGTAGGCGCATGGATATTATCCTATCACAGACAACGTTGTACCTCATGACTGATCTGGATAGTCGGTAGTGCTATACATATATGGCATTCAAGAAACCACATCAAGCTGAGATAGCACTTTTCCTTAACATTCCTTCTATGGCTTTAGGATTCTGTTTCTTAGCAATCTCAAAGGAGTGGGCAAATATTTGTATTCTCTTCATGAAGAAAAGTGAGGGAGCTGACTTATTTAGAGCCATACAGAGATTAAAGAGCAGAATCAATGCTTATAGAAGCTATGTTTCAGACAAGTGTTCTAACCAACAATTCTACTTTTGCTGTGACAGTCAGAACATATGTACCTAGAACGTGATCCAAGACATAAACTTGCTCAGCCAGTAGGAATAATCCAAAGTTTTGGATTCTCACATAGTGCAGAAATATAGCACAAATCCTAACCACTCTCCTACCTTTGGTTTCACAGATCATCACGTTACTAAACTCGCTTTCTCCTCCTTCATTGAAACACTGCATTTTAATGTCATAGGAGGTTTCTGGCTGCAGGTGGCCAATCATGTGCCACTGCTTTGAACCTAGAAAAGAAAAATAAAAGGTAAGATTTAAACCTCATATAACATTAATAACAATGTCAACATAATACCTTAGTATTTTCAAAATGAGGTTGGAATAGCACTCATCCCCATACAGTGCTGTTTGTATAAAAGAATTCTTAGTGTGGGTATTTGTGCCAAGACACAGGGACCACCTTTAAGTAATGCTATAAGCAGACAAAGAACTTTCTCTTCATTGCTGGTATTCTGCATTCAGGTTTCTAGACTCCCAAACTATTAGATACAGAAGAAAGATAAGGCTTTCTGCTCCAGCAAAGATTTATAGCATTGGAAACCACATACAGGGTTGCAATTATAGTTGGAACTAACTCAGTGGACTAAAACAACATACATATTTTAATAATGCACAAGAGATAAACATCTATTAATTATCTTGACTCAAATATGAGTTGAAATTAGAATACACACTGCTGAAATACACACTAGTGTGGCATTGCAGGATAAGCACTAGACCTTAGGTTGGCTTGAACTGCAACGTCAGTGGTTAAAATCCATCAACCGGGGTCAGAAACAATTCAATGGCACTTAACAACAACAACAACTAAATCACACATAAGTACTGGTGAGGTGCTGTAGGATAAGCACTGGACATCAAGGTCAGTTTGAGCTGCAAAATGGCAGTTCAAATTCACCAGCCACTCCTTGGAAACCCTATACCGATCACTATGAATTGGAACCAACTCGATGGCAGTTGATAACAACATCACACTAGTATAAATTAAACTAAACTGAGTTTCTGAAGTGTTACTGATAAGAGAAAATAATTATAATAACCTTTTTGGATGACTGTTTAATTGTTTTGGGAAGTCTTTCAATGGCTAGAATGGTCAAAGAATATCCTTCGCATAATAAACTATTTTCCACCAAAATGGACCTTTATAATTGGAAGAATATTCCATGCTCATGGACAGGAAGACTTAACATTTAAAAAATGTCAGTATTATCCCAAGTGAACTACAAACAGAATGCAATCCTGATCCAGATTCCAACATCATTACTGAAAGAGATGGAAAAACTAATCACTAGCTTTGTATGGAAAGGAAAGAGGCTCCGGATGAACAAGGCAATACTAAAAAACAATGTAGGAGGCTTCACACTTCCCAGTCTCAAAACATATTACACAGCCACAGAAGTCAAAAAAGCTGGCACTGATACAATGACAGACACATAGGCCAATGTATCAGAACTCAGGATGCAGAAGTAAATCTATCCACTCATGGGCAGATGATCTTTGACAAAGGGGCAAAATACATTAAATGGGGAAAAGACAACCTCTTTAGCAAATGGTACCCAAAATCCATTTGCAAAAATGTGAAACAGACGCTTATCACACAAGACATTAAAAAACCCATTAAAGGAGTTTGGGACAAAATTGCAGAGTTAATAGACTCTTTGAGAAAGCCATGGGTGATCCTGGGACCCTAACCATCAGAGGATAGGACAGAGAAGTGGACTGAGTGCTGCCTAGAAGAAGCAGTGGAACAAAAACAGTGAGAAAGAAGAACGACGGGAGTCCTGCAAACTGGCATAGAGTGGCAAAAGCCACCTTGCACTTTTGCTAGCGGCTATTGTTACAGTCCTGCCGTGGCACTGCAGGTTAATGCACTGGGCTACAAAGTCAGTTTGAACAGCAAGGTCAGCATTTCAAGTTCACCAGCTGTTCCTCGAAAACTCTAGATAGAGTTGCTATGAGTCGGAACCAACTCAACAGCACTTAACAACAACTGATACAGCAGCCTAAAGGCATAAGACACAGCTGGAGCTTAGCGTAAAGGAGTATAGTTTTCACTTGTTCCCTCCTGGTATACAAAGACATGGCCAGTCCTGCCCTCGCCAACCAAGCCACTGGGACCCCTGCACAGATCTGCGTCTAGAGGTGCTTGAACCCACCACAAAACTAACTGCATTCACACTTCCAGTCTCTACAGACACACCCACCAGGAGACAGGTGGTGAGTGCCAGAGAACACATCAATATACAATCATCAACTAAATATAAATATGACAATGTCTCAGAGAAAACAGGCAATTTCAGCTTATACAAAGAAAAAAGGCAGAGAGCCTCAAGCAAGTGACCAAAATACAGATTCAGAAAATATAACACAAGAAATTGTATCGCCACACCTGATAAGGAATTTCAAGGATCGCTAATTAGTCAACTTCATGGATTGTGAGAAAGATTTAGAGAAAACTACAGATGAAATCAAGGAAAACATAACACAAAACTATGGAAAAATTCAGGAAACAAACCAACAAAGTAGATGAAAAATGGGAACCGTACAAAATCATCAATTAGAAAGCCAAAAGATTAACACTGAGATTTCAGAAATAGATAACACACTGAAAGAGGAAAAACCAGCAATGAATCAACGGAAAGTCTAATTATTGAACTTCAAGAAAAATCTCTCAATAATCACCTGCTTAATGCGCTCCAGTAGCGTAGTGGTTCAAATAAGGCTGCTAATCTCACGGTCAAGGAGCTCTGGTAGTGTTGTCGTTGTTGTTAGGTGCCATGGAGTCAGTTCTGACTCACAGTGACCCTGTACGGTGTAGTGGTTACGAAATGGGCTGCTAACCTCAAGGTCAGCAGTTCGAAACTACCATAGGTTCTGCGGGAGAAAGATGAGGCGTTCTGCTCCCGTAAAAATTTACAGCCTCAGAAACCCTGTGCGGGGTCACTATAAGTCGGAACCAACTTCACGGTACTTAACAACAACAACAATCTTACGGTCAGCAGTTCGAAACTACCAGCTGTTCCACGGGAAAGAGATGAGGCATTCAGCTCCTGCAAAGATTTTCAGCCTCGGAAATCCTACACAGGGTCACTACGAGTCGGAACCAACCCCAAAGCACACAACAACAACAACAACAACAACAACACGGCATGTGGAGCTGTGAGTTAATGCGCTAGACTGCAAAGTCAGTTTGAACTGCAAGGCTGGCAATTCGCCTCTCAGAAACCCTACACAGGGTCCTTATGGTTAGGAACCAAGTTGTCGGCACTTAACTACACAAACAAAGCAGGGGTGGGAAATGTTTGGCCTGTAGACCGCATAAGGCCCACAAAACCATTTGGCCTGGCCCTCCCAAGGCAATTGCAGTTCTAGTCAACATATTTGTTGTTGTTAAGAGCTGTCCAGTTGGTTCCGACTCATTGTGACACTGTATAGGGTTTTTGAGGAGTGGCTGCTGAATTTGAACCACCGACCTTGCAGTTCAAACCGACCTTGTGGTCCAGTGCTTTATCCCACAGAGTCACACCAGGGCTCTCTCCATCATATTGGGGTGAGTTAATTAAATGTTTGCCCAAATATAGCAAGCTAACTTTTAAGTTGGTAATTTTGTTTGGCCTTCAAATGATGTTATAAATTTTGGCAGAAAAAAGATTCCCCACTGCTGTGCTAAAGGAACAGTAAGAAAAAATGAATAAAAACATTTGTAGAAAGCCTAAAATTTATATGGGACTATATCAACAGGAAGACTGCTGTGCTAAAGGAACAGTAAGAAAAAAATGAATAAAAACATTTGTAAAAAGCCTAAAATTTATATGGGACTATATCAACAGGAAGAAGCTCTTGTAGTGTACTGGTTACGAGTCAAACTGATAACCACAAGGTCAACAGTTCGAAGCTATCAGGTGTTCCATGGGAGAAAGATGAGGTTTTCTGCTCCTGTTAGATTTATAGCCTCGGAAGCCCTATGCAGAGTCGCTATGAGTCAGAACCGACTACATGGCATGCCATCATCATATCAAGAGGAATAACTTACATGTGATATGAATTCCAAAACAGGAAGACACACAAACCCTGGCCACCCCCAAAAAACCCACAGAGAATATTGTCCAATAGTTGTTGAATGAAAACTTCCTTAACATCACAAAAGATGAAAAAAAT
The DNA here is from genome assembly GCF_000296735.1 of Chrysochloris asiatica. Taxonomy (NCBI): domain Eukaryota; kingdom Metazoa; phylum Chordata; class Mammalia; order Afrosoricida; family Chrysochloridae; genus Chrysochloris; species Chrysochloris asiatica. The sequence goes on from NW_006408805.1 coordinate 1,155,081, forward strand.
AGCCAGTTAAGAAATTGTGGGAACTCTAAACAGAATAGCCTCCCCTGCAAAAACCAAGGACAAAAAACAAAAACAAAAACAAAGACATATTACAATGGACCTTTTAAAAATCAATAACAAGGAGAGAATCCTGAGAGCAATATAGGAAAGATGAAAAGTTACCTACAAAAGAGAACTAACACAACTAAGCTGATTTCTCAGCATAAACCATGCAGGCAAGAAGACAGTGGAATGACATATATAAAATTCTGAAGGAAAAAAATTATCAACCAAGAATCATATATCCAGCAAAACTCTGGATCAAGTATGATGGCAAAATTTGTTCATTTTCAGATAAACAGAAATGAAAAGGATTTGTAAAACCCAGACCAAACTAACAAAAATTACTAAAGGAAGCTCTTTGGACAGAGAACTAACAAAAGCAGACAACAACCTGAGACTATGACTATGACTAACGTACATATACATCTCTAGACTCAATCCACATATTGTTGTTGAATGCCATGGTGTTGGTTTTGACTTATAGCGACCAAGTACAGGGTTTGTGAGGAACGGCTGGTGAGTTTGAACTGTCTACCTGTGTTTCAAACTGACCTTGCATTCCTGTATTTATTCTACAGTGCCATACCAGGACTCCATACCTACATATGATGTTGTTGCTAAGTGTCATCAAGTCGGTTCTGATGCATAGTGACACAGTATAGGGTTTCTGAGGAGTAAATGGTGAATTTGAAGTGCGGACCTTGTGGTTCAAATCGACCTTGCTGTACTGTGCTTATCTTACAGCCCAATGCCAGAAGTTCAACCTACATATACACACACACACACTGAAGTCCTGGTGTGGCGCTGTGGGCTAATGCGTCAGACTGCAAAGTCATTTGAACTGCAAGACCAGTGGTTCAAGCTCACCAGCTGCTCCTTGGAAACCCTACACAGGGTTG
>NW_006408805.1:1157786-1173412 GCF_000296735.1 Chrysochloris asiatica
GGCAACAATTGTGAAGTTGGCCCAGGATCAGGCAATGTTTCTTTCTGTTGTGCATAGGGTCGCTATGAGTCAGTACCGACTCGATGGCACCTAACAACAACAACCTTAAAAACTTGGAAATAGAAATACCATGTGATTTAGCTAAGTATATATTGTAGAGACGTAAGAGTCATATTGCTAGATATATGTATATCTAAGTACATTACACCTATTCACAACAACAGAAAGATGGAAATAACCTAAATGCACATCAATGGAAGAATGGATAAACAAATTTTGGCACATACACACAATGGAATACAACACAACTTTAAATAGTAACAATGAACTGTGAAAATGGACATTATGGACATATTGGAGGACATTATGCTGAGTGAAATAAGTCAATCACAAAAGGCCAAATATTGTGTTGTTGTTCTTGTTAGGTGCCATTGAGTCATCTCTGACCCAAAGCAACCCTACTTAAAACAGAACAAAACACCACCTGGTCCTGCGCCATCCTCACATGCTACCATGCTTGAACCCATTGCTGCTGTCACTGTGACAATCCACCTAGCTGGGGGATCTCCCTCTTTTAGCTGGTCCTCCACTCTGCCAAGCATGATGTTCTTCTCCAGGGACTTGCCCCTCTTGATAATATGTCCCAAGTATGAGAGACAAAGTCAGGTTGGGTCATCATGACTTCTAAGGAACATTCTTGCTGTACTTTTTCCAACACAGATTTGTTTGTTTTTATGGCAGTCCATGGTATTTTTAATATTCTTCTCCAACACTATAACTCAAATGCATCAACTCTTTTATGGTTTTCCTTATTCAATGTCCAACTTTAATACACATATGAGGCTACTGAAAATACCATCACTTGGGTCAGGTGCACTTTAGTACTCAAACTGCTATCTTTGCTCTTCAGCACTTTAGAGAGGTCTCGTGCAGCATATTTGCCTAATGTAATATGTAGTTTGATTTCTTGACTGCTGCTTCAATGAGTGTTGATAGATGATTTGGGCAAAATGAAGTCTTTGACAACTTCAATCTTTTCTCCATTTATATTGGTCCAGTGGTGAGGATTTTTGTTTTCTTTATATTGAAGTGCAGCCCATAATGAAGGCTGTGGTCTTTGATCTTCAGCAGTAGGCATTAGAAGTCTTCTTTGCTTTCAGCAAGCAAGGTTGTTTCATCTGTATATCTCAAGTTAATGAGTCTTCATCCCATGATGGTGCCATGTTCTTCTTCATATAATCCAGCTGCTCAGATTATTTGCTCAGCACACAGATTGAATGAAGTAAGGTAAAAGAATATAACCCAAGCACACACCTTTCCTAATTTTAATCATTGAGTGTCCCCTTGTTCTGTGTGAGTGATTGCCTCTTGTTCAATGTACAGGTTCCTCATGAGTACAATTAATGTTCTAGAATACTCATTCTCTGCAATGTTGTCCATAGCTTGTCATGATCCACACAGTTGTATGCCTTTGCATCATCAATGAAGCATAGGTGAACATCTTTCTGGTATTCTCTGCTTTCAGCCAAGAGTCATCTGATGTAAGCAATGATATCTCTCATTACATGTCCTCATACAAATCAGGTTTTAACATCTGCCAAAATCTGTTGGAACCATTTTAGAATTACCTTTAGCAAAATTTTACTTGCATGTGGTATTATTCTATGATTTCCATATTCTGTTGGGTCATCTTTCTTTGGAATGTGCACAAGTATGGATCTCTTCCAATTAATTGTTCAGATAGCTGTCTTGCAAATTTGTTGGCACAAATGAGTGAGTGCCTACAGTACTGCATCATTTTGTTGAAAGATTTCAATTTGTATTCTATCAGTTTCTGGAGCCATGTTCTTTGTCAATGCCTTCAGTGCACCTTGGACTTCTTCCTTCAGTACCAATGGCTCGTGATCCTATGCTACCTCTTGAAATGGTTGAACATTGACCATTTCTTTTTGGTACAGTGTATTCTTTTCCATTTTATTTTGATGAGTTCTGCATCATGCAGTACATTGTCCAATGAATCCTTCAGTATTGCAAGGCAAGGCTTAAATTTCTTCTCAGTTCTTTAAGCTTCAGAAATGCTGAGAGTGTTACTCCCTTTTGGCCTTCTACCTCCAGATATATGCACATTTCATGAGAACACTTGACTTTGTCTTCTCAAGTAGCCCTTTGAAATTAGAAGTTCAGTTCTTTTATCTCCTCATGTCTTCCATTTGCTTTAGGACATTTTTCAGAGTATATTTTGACATTCATTTTGGTCTTTTCTTTCTTCCTTGTCCTCTTAATGACCTTTTGCTTTCTTCCTGTACGATGTTCTTGATATCATGCCATAACTCTTCTGGTCTTCGGTCATTAGTGTCTAATTCATCAAATCTGTTCTTGAGGTAAACTCTAAATTCGGGTGGGTTATGTCCAAGTTCATATTTTGGCTCTTGCAGACTTGTTTTAATTTTCTTTAGCTTCAGTCTGAACTTGCATATGAGCAATTGATGAAGCCATTTCTCTTCAATTTGTCATTCAAAGCAGAGTCAATTATGTGATTATCAGTTTCAAAATGGCCAAAAACAGTCCATTTCAGCTTACTAATGGACTAACATCAATGTTTATGTGTTCCATTTCATTTTTGATGATTTCTAATTTTCCTAGATTCGTATTTCATAACATTCTATGTTCTGATCATTAATGGATGTTTACAGCTTTTACTCCTTATTCTGAGTTGTGTCCCATCAACAGATGAAGGTCCCAAAAGGTTTACTCCATTTGTATCACTGAATCTGAAATTATCTTCATGGCTCAATTTTCAGCCAAACAGTATACAGGCCTTTGAGGTGAATAAGAACATTAGGGAGGTACCTAATCCTTAGAACTATCAACCATTCTAGGTCAAAAGGGCAGCATTTACCTAAGAAAATAGTTCAGAAGGGTTAAGAAAGAGCGAGCAATAGGAAGAACAAAGAGGAAGTGGGATGAGATGCTACATTATGTGGACTGCAGTCAATGACATGAAACAAAATGTATATGCACTGTTGAATTAAAAACTGATTTGCTCTGTAAACCTGTACTCAATTCACAATAAACAATGTAAATCAATCAATAAATAACAGTTTCCCACCAAAGAGTATTTTAGAAAAGGCAAAGATTTACCACAGGGAGAAACAGGCTTAATGACCAATTGATTTATTTGAAACTCAAATAGAGTCTACAAAATAAAAGCAGTCATTGCAAATGCATTGGTATACTGGAAAGATTTATCATTTATCTAAATTGGAACTTAATTCACAAGACATAAAAGCTTAACATTAATTGTTCTTCTCTTTTAAAATTAAACCACATCTCAAAAGCTTAATATATGTTGGTGAATACGTGTAAATAATTCATTTTCTAGAAAAACATTTTTTATGGAAAGACATCCAAATTGGCATAGAAGAAGTAAAACTCTATTTACAGACAATATGATCCTATACTTAGAAAAATCACAAAGACTCAGCAAAAAAAAAAGACTGAAACTCATTGAAAGATTCAGCAAAGTGCCAAGGTACAAGATCAACATACAAAAAACAGTCAGATTTTCTTTATACTAATAAAGAGAGTGCTGAAGAGGAAATCAGGAAACCAATACCATTTACAATAGCCACCCAGAAGATGAGAAACAAAAACCTATAAAAAGAAAACTACAAAAACACTACAAGAAACCAAAAGGTGGTGGTGGAGGAGTGCGGAGTCGGTTCCAACTCATAGAAACCAAAAGAGACCTAGGAAAATGGGAGACTATATACCATACTCATGGAAAAGAACACTATCCAAAGCAATCTCTCTATATAAGGCAATCCCAATCCAGATTCCATCACTCTTTAAAGAGATTAGAAGAACTAATCATTAACTTTACATGGAAAGGAACGAGACCCTAGAGAAGCAAAGGATTACACAAAAAAGAGAACAAAGTAGGCGGTCTCTCACTGCCCAATCTCAAAACCTACAACACAACCACAGTAGTCAAAGCAGCCTGGTACTGATTTAGCAAAAAACACACATATCAATAGAAAAGAATTGAGAATCTAAAAGAAAACCCATGCACGCATGGTCAACTGATCTTTGAAAAAGGATCAGAATACATTAAATGTGCAAAAGATACTTTAACAAATGGTGCTCACAAAACTAGAAATCTATTTGCAGAAGAATGAGACAAGATACATATCTCACACCATTCTGTTGTGTAGATGTACCAAAGTTTGCTTAACCAGCAAAATGAACTCAACATGGATTAAAGACCTAAATGTAAAATCTACAAGAGATCATCAATGAAAAAATCAAAAATGAACTCAACATGGATTAAAGACCTAAATGTAAAATCTACAAGAGATCATCAATGAAAAAATAGGAACAAACTTGACTTTGATTTTGTTGTTGTTATGTGCCGTGGAGTTAGTTCCAACTCATAATGACCCTGTCCAGGGTTTCCGAGGCTGTAAATCTTTACAGGAACAGAAAACCTCATCTTTCTCCTGTGGAACAGCTGGTAGTTTCGAACTGCTGACCCTGAGGTTAGTAGCCCAATTCGTAATCACTATGCTACCAGGCTTTGATACATGGCATAAATACACTACCAAACGTAACTGAAAATACACAAACAGCAGAAGACAAAGGCTTGGGACATCCTAAAAATGAAGCATCAAAAGATTTCACCAAAAGCATAAAAAGAGAACCCACAGACTGGAAATTTTTTTTTGGCAATGATGTATCAGACAAGAGACTTCTCTGTAAAATTTACAGAACACTTTAATACAACTAAAAAGAAAGGCAGAGGACATGAACAGACACTTCACCAAAGAAGACATTTAGGTGGCCAACAAACATATGAAGAAATGCTCATGATCTTTAGCTATTAGAGAAAGGCAAATCAAAACATTAATAAGATTAACATCTTACCCCAGCATTAATAGCAAAGTTAAAAAAAACAAAAACAAAACCAGAAAACAACTAATGTGTAACCACTGTGGCACGGAATTTTCTCAAAAAGTTGGAAATAGAAATACGGAGAGACCCAGCAATCTCTCTATTTGGCATATATCCTCAAGAAATAAGATCCGTAATACCAATAGATACACACACACCCATGTTCATTGCAGCACTATTTGATATAGCAAAAGACGTAAACAGTCTAAATGCCCTTCAACAGACTGGTTAAGCAAACTTTGGTACATACACATAACAGAATGAATACTAGCCAATGTTGAAGAATAAGATGAATCTGTGAAACATCTCACAACATGGATGACCCTGGAGGACAACAGGCTGAGTGAAATTAGTCAATCATAAAAGGACAAATACGCTATTAGACCACAGTTGTAAAAAGTTAAGAAAAGGTTTTCTTGACCAAAGAAACATTTGACGATGGCTACCAGGAGTGAGAGAGAATGAACAATTATTCACTGGCTAGAGGATTGTTGTTTAGGAGCTCTGGTAGCGTAATAGTTACAAATTGGGCTGCTAATCTCAAGGTCAACAGTTCGATACTACCAGCGGTTTCACAGGAGAAAGATGAGACTTTCTGCTCCTGTAAAGATTTACAGCCTTGGAAACCCTGTACAGGGTGGTTATGAGTCGGAATCAACTCGACAGCAAACAACAACAGGAACAAGGCGGACTGTTGTTATTGTTAAGTACCATAGAGTTGACTCTGACTTATTGGTGACCCTGTATAGGTTTCTAAGGAGTGGCTGGTGAGCTTGCATCAACAACTTTGTGGTTCAAAGATACCTTGGAGTCCAGCGGCGCATTAACCCTCAGCACCACACCAGGACTCCAGCTAGAGGGTAGACATGTCTTAACTTGGGTGACAGGGAAAGCAATATGCAAGATGGAGGTTGGCAGAAGAAAGACGAAAGTAAGGGAGGGCAAAGGAGGGAGTGCAAGAGTTAAAGGACTAGAGGTAAATACTGTTAATTGAGAAACCCTGGCTATGTAGTGGGTTACATACAAGTTGGGCTGCAAACCACTTAGAATCTTCTAGCCACTCTGCAGGAGACAGAAGACTTACATCCTACAGAAACCCTATACAGGTTGGAATTGCCTCAGTGGCACACAACCACCTCCACTGTTAACTGATGGCACATGGAGGTGGTTGTAATCACTGACATGAAACAAAGTGATTTGTTGAATGTAAAACTGATGATTTGCTCACTCAATTCACAATAAAAAGCTTTTAAAAAAAGTACAGAAAAATGTATGCATAAGGGATGAAATGCTTTTGTTACTGGGTTTGGGAAAACAGGCCAATACCTTCCAACCAATAGCCACAAAAAGAATTTCAATTGCATAAACCTTAAAATAAGGAATAAGCAAATTACACAGCACAGTGAAGCTCACATTAACATCTAACTAATTCTCTGTAAACCAAAAGGCAAAATTCACATTTGCAGACACCACTACTGAATACAAAGTTTCATTAATTTCCCATTCTATGCTCAATATTAAAATCATAGAAAGTTGTAAAGTTCAAAGATTTAACTTGAGAATGTGCTTTCAAACTTCTTACCAGTGACTATTTCTAGAGTACATAAATAAAAACGGGGTAGGAGGATAGATGGAGACAGAATGATGAGGATATACAGTTTATTTACATTTGCCTTGCTTAGAACTATTTTATAACAAATGTTTAACCTTTGTCAACGTTTTTTTAAAAACAAAAAACTGACACTCCAATTTCCCTAATCCAGAACTAAAATGAAGATCTACCTACCTATGACTAAAATGCAGAATAATCATTAAAAATTATTTCTCCATTTTTATATATGGTGGTGGTGGTTGTGTGTTGTGGAGTTGATTTCGACTCATAGTGACTCTACATAGGGTTTCTGAGGCTGCAAATCTTTACAGGAGCAGAAAACCTCATCTTTCCCTCGCAGAACAGCTGGTAGTTTCGACCTGCTGACCCTGATATTAGCAGCCCAACTCATAACTAATACGCTAAGAGAGCTCCTTATTTTTACATATAGTTTGTATATTAAAGTATAATACACTTACAGAAAGGTACACACAACTGTACATCTCAATAAAAATTCACACCCATGGTACCAATGCCTAGGTCAAAAAACAGAACATCACTGTCAGCCCACCCCATCCCCCCCATTACCACTCAGGCCCCTCAGTCATTTCTCTCCCCCAGGAATAGCTACTATCTGTATTTCTCAGAGATGAATTTTGCCACTAACAATTTTCTTCCCATAGTCTCCCAATTTTACGTGTAAAAAAATTTCTATTTTGCCAAATTTAAAAAACAGAGAAACAATCATTCCTTCATTCAACAAATATTTATTGAGTATCTATTATGTACCAGTTATTAAAATGTGAATCAATAATTTTTTTTATTGCATTAGGCAATAAGTAATTCTTTGGTTAGGCATTACAAGGAATACTACAACATTTTAAAAAATACCATACAGCATAATTAAAGTATTTATTATAATACTTACTTGTAACAAAAACTACATGCAATGTTTCATATAACAATATCATATAAAAGTAATCTTGGCCTAGGACAATTTTCTGACACAATCCATTAAGGCATTTAATATTTCAAAGAATCAGAATCTTAGAGTCAAAAAAGGCCTTGGAAATAAAACCTTCTTCTAAAATAAGAACTCCTTCCAAGATTTTACTGAGAAATAGGCATCCAACCACTATTCAACACTTGCACTTTGAGAAAGCTTCATACTTTGCAAGGAATCTTTACTCATATATGTTACAGAGCTATTCTTTAACATCATTTCCTTCTAACTACCCTCTCCCAACTGAGTCCCTCGTCTTCCACATTATGTTGCTGTTGTTGCTAATTGTCACCAAGTCAGGTCTGACTCATAGAAACCCTACATAGACAGGGTTTCCAATGAGTGGCTAGTAGGTTTGAACCAATAACCTTATGGTTAGCAAGTGCTTATTCTAGAGTGCCACACCAAGTTGTCATGTTTTTTCACTTAGCCTTCTTTTTTCCAGCCTAAATATCTCCAGCCATTGTACTAGTCTGGAATCCATCCACTCAATAAATATTGAATGCCTTACCTTTGGGGCTGGGGATATAGGAATGGAAAAAAAATGGCCTTTGTCCACGAGGTTAATTATTTAGTGGGAAAGCCAAATTCTAAGCACATAATTTCATATACACACATGACTGAAAAAAATCTATGAAATAAAGAGCAGACATTATAACATAACTTTTATATACATATAAATATACATATATACATACATACAACAAAAGTGCCAGATGAAATGAAAGTAGCAGTGACAAGGGGGATTCACCTGAGAACATGACATGTAAGCATGAGAACGTGGCAGTGCCAGTCAGAGTTGAGAGGAGACAACAGGCACCGCCCTGAGCAAAGGCCCCGACTTGAGATAAACAATCTGGTTTACACATGAGGCCAGGAGAGGTACATTAGACACTGCCGAGATATAGACAAGGCCAGCGAGATCGTGTGGGGTGTTGACACTATATGTAAAATTCCACATTATATCCTATATGCAGCAAAAAGGCAGTCTTAATACCGTTTGCCATCTATTTTTTTGGCTAGCTGCATTCTAATTTCTACATAGCTCTCAAAATGTTCAAGTAGCATGTTCAAGATGTGAGCTTTCAATAAAACTGATTGATATATTGTTTCTTGTTGCTTAGTGCAAAAGAGTCAGTTCTGACTTTTAGTGACCCTATATGGGGATTCCAAGGAGTGACTGGTGGGTTTGAACCGCCAACCTTGTGGTTAGCAGTCCAATACTTATCCTACAGTGCTTATCCACACCTGGACTCCACACTTTCTTATATAGCTATACATCACAATTAAGTTTTATACTTAGGTATCACTATTCATTTAAACAAAACAGAAATGCTTTTCTGATGAACTACTGACAAATCATATCTCCCCCATATTTTTGTAACTCAACATTCCCACAACCAAACTGTAGGGTTTTACATACATTAAATTAGAAAAATGTTCTTCCTTTGGGACAAATTTAATAGCAACAACACATATGTCATGTTCTCTTTAACTTGGTTCTTACCTTATCTTTTATTCTTTTTCCATAATATTTATAAATCCTTTCTTACAATGCTCCTTTATTGGGACTTCAGATTGTCAATGTGACTTACCTTCAACAACATCCCTTTTGTAATCACTGTCATTGTCACTATCTGTTGGCCGGTAATATATATAAAATCCTTGAATGGGAGTGTTATTATTACTTGATGGAATGTACTAAAAAAGAAAAAAAAAAGACACAAAGGCATGTCTAAGACGAAAATAAACGAATTTCCACATTCATTAAGATTTATTTATCTTTGTGGTAATGTTTTTCTAGCTTCATTTTTAAACATCATTGATGATCATTTAAAATTAAATATACTAAAAGGTACTAAGAGTACTTAACTTATTGGAGAGCTGAACAAAAATAAAGCAACATACTCCAGTAGGTATAAAAGAACATTTCGTTTAAAATGAAAAACAAATGACCGCATTTGGATGAAAGCCAAGGAAGCAATAATTCAATTTTTAACCCTGTCTCATTTATAATCTGTGCTTTTAGACAAATAGTTGTATCCTTTAATTTTTACTCAATTGAACTTGAAAAAGTTGCTGTTATCAGTTTTGTATTATGAGGATAAATTCATTTTTAAGATGACCAAAACAGACCATCTTCTAATTAGACAAGATGTTTTACTCACGGTCCACTTCAGCATGATCTCAGTCTCACTGACAGCTTCAGTGTATGCAATGTGAGGCCCAGTTATTGGACGGTTGGAAAATCGATTAGAAAACCCAGCCACCTGATAAGGTCGAGAAGCCGAACTCCTAAAGCTTTCACCATAATGGTTGATGGCAATGACCCTGAATTTGTATGTTGAACCTTTTGGAGGGAAACAATAAAACCCATAAGATTTTTAATTTAAAAGCTGCAAGAAGACAACAGACAGTAGAATACTCAAAATATAACAACAGTACGTAAGTGTTGACCTCATTATTATAAAAACAATAAAGTATTTTAAAGCCTGTACAATAACTAGATTTCAACATACTTTCTAACTTCAATCAATTGGTAGTAGCTTTTCATTGTACTGCATTCAGGGTTCTGAGACCACAGCAGGACTCACTGGGAAGGAATACATAAACTATGAAGAGTGGCCACCATGGATGGGATAGGTTGAGAATAGGAAAGATGCAGCATATGTTCTCTTTTTATTACATTACTCTAAACTCAGGCTCATCAAATACAGTATTTACGGTAGTGTCTAGAGGAGTGCAACAGCTCTGTAGGATAAACACTGGACTGCAAACCACAATGTCAGTGGCTCGAGCCCACCAGCCACTCTACAAGAGGCAGATGCGGCTTTATACTCCCACAAAGATTTACAACCATGGAAACCCTATACAGGGTCACTATGAATCAGAATCAACTTGACAACACTTATCAACAAGAACAAAATTGTTGTATCTGTCCTCAAAAATAGGTTCTTTGTGCTTTGGAAGAAACAACTGAAGCAAAGTTCAATATGATGAATACATTTATGAAGAGACTCTGTGTGGGTGATAGCAGATATTGCTCTGATCACACTGATAGTGGACTCCTGCAGTGGCACTGTGGATCAGCACAGCACTGGACTGCGAACAACAAGGTTGTTGGTTCAACAACAACAACAACAAGGTTGTTGGTTTACAGCTGCTCCTTGTAAAGCTTATACAGGGTCGCTCTGAGGACATTAACAACATACTAATAATAGGATAAGGGGAAGCAGATTTAAACTACAACACAAGGTATTTACCTGGATTACAGAGTAAGAACTGAAGAGAAAAAAGCAACTTTAAGGATAATGAGATTCTGAAAATCTGAAGCTAAAGAATAAATTAGAATCCTAAAGTATGTTCCTGGTAGTTCATAAACACTCTGAGCTTATCAAGACAGTGCTTCCGCCTATAAAATGTTACTTAACTTAAAAATGTCACTTTCTTCCAACTCTACCCTATGTTCCTATGCTCCATATATTGCTTTTTTTGAAAAATACAGACATTTGCTAATAAAGTACATTTAAAACTCCATAAATCATGAAACCTAAAAAGAAAGTTTATTTGTGATTGCTGTGCTATTCTTTCCAGGTTTAATTTCTTTCCTATCATCCCAAGGCATGGGGTGTGGTTACTGTTGTGAAGAGTTGTTGAAGCAGTTCTGACTCATAGCAACCCTGCACAGGCTTTCCAAGGAGCAGCTGGTGAGTTTGAACTGCAGACCTTGTGGCTAGCAGTCTAGTGCTTATCCTACAGAACCACACCAGGGTGTGGTAGAAGTAGGAGAACTTCCTCTGCTGAAACAAAATTGACAAACTAGAGAAATGTTAAGTATTGAATCATTTCCCAAAGACTAAGCATTTACTGAGAAGATGAAAGACTACAGCCTTCAGTATGAATTACACCTCAACATAAAGAAAACAAGGATCCTCAGAACTGGACTGAGAAGCAACTTCATGGTAATCAGGTAAGAAACTGAAGTGGTCAAGAGTTCATTTTATTTGGATCTACAATCAATGACTAAGGAAGCAGTAGTCAAGAATCAAATGATGCATTGCAATGGGCAAATCTGCTTCAAAAGATCTTTTTAAAGTGTTAAAAAGCAAATATGTCACTTTGAAGTCTAAGGTAGGCCTAAACAAAGACATGGTCTTTTCAATACCCTCATATGTTCCATCCATGTCATTAAAGTCAACTTTACTTAAAGGAAGCTGATCTTCCCCAGTCATGTTGAGTGCCGTCAAACCATAGGGTTGCTTCTTCCAGCACTGTATGAGTTAACGTTCCAGTGTTATTCATAATGTTTTCAGTGGCTATTCACTCAGAAAAGGGACATCCTCCTTCTTCCTACTCTGAGTCAGGAAGATCCACTGAAACCAGTCCCCCAAGGGTGACTCGACTGGTATTTAGAATGCCAGTGGTACAGCTTCCCTTCCAGCATCATAGAAACTCACAAGCCACCACAGTAGGGCAAACTGGCAGATGAGTGGTGGAAGGGAAGGGTTTCCAAGGAGCAGCTGGTGAGTTTGAACTGATGACCTTGTGGTTCAAGCTGACCTATTGTTCCAGTGTTTACTCAACAGGACCACAGCAGGAAGGGTTAGAGAGATGGAAATACTGCCTTGTACAATAAGCTTAGATGGAGAGAATGTCAAGGAGCAATAGCTTCGGATACTGCTACAGTAATAATGAGAGTGCTGAAAAGGAAATTAGGAAAGCAATACCATTTACAGTAGCCACCATAGGAAGAAATATTTAGGAATAAATGTAATCAGAGAAACAAAGGACCTAAACAATGAAACTATAGAACACTACTACAAGAAACCAAAAGAGACTTACAAAAATGGAAGAATATACCAAGTTCCGGGATAGGAACACTTAACATTGTGAACATGTCAATACTATCTAAAGCAATCTACACATATAATGCAATCCCAATCCAGATTCCAATGACTTCTTTAGAGAGATGGAAAAAACAATTACAAACTTTATATGGAAAGGAAAGAGACCCAGGATAAGCAAAGCACTTCTTAAGAAGAAGAACAAAGTTGGAGGCCTCTCACTCTCTGATATCAAAATTTACAACATGGCTACAGTCGTCAAACAGCCCGGTACTGGTACAAAAAGATACATAGATCAAAGCAACAAAGTCAAGAATCCAGAAATTAACCCATCCACAGACAGCCAACTGATGTTTGACGAAGAGCCAAGGTACACTGAACGGGGAAGACATAGATGGTACCGGCAGAGCTGGAAATAGATATGCGAAAGATTGAAACAAGACTTTTATCTTATGCTATATACAAAAAACAACTCAGCATGGGTTAAAGACCTAAATGTGAATCCCAGAATTATAATATAGGTCATCAATGAAAAAACTGGGATAAATATAAGGGCTCTAATACAAGGCACATACAGACTTCCAAACATTGTGAAAATTACACCACCGAAAGAAGCTAAAATAGATGATTGGGACATTCTAAAAATTGGAAACTTAAGTGCATCAAAGGATTTCATCAAAAGAGTAAAAAGGGAGCACACAGAATGGGAAAAAAATCTTTTGCCATGACATATCAGACAAGGGACTCATTTCTAAAGTATATAGGAAACTACAACACCTCTACAAGAAAAATACAAATAACCCAATTAAAAATTGGGCACAGGACATGAACAGACACATCACCAAGGAAGACATTGGGGCAGCCAACAAACATAGGAAGAAATGTTCATGATCATAAGCCAATAGAGATGCAAATCAAAACAACAATGAGATATCATCTCACACCAGCAATAACAGCAAAGTTCGAAAAAAGCAGAGGACAATAAATGCTAGCAAGGATCTGGAGAGAGTGGGACTCTCCACATTGTGGTGGGAATGCAAAATGGTCGAACTACTCTGAAAAACAGTATGGTGTTTCCTCAGAAAGCTGGAAATAGAAATACCTGAGGATCCAGCAATTCTTCTACTTGGTATATATCCACAACAAATACAAGCCATAACACAAGTAGATATACGCACACCAATATTCATAGAAGCACTATTCACAATAGCAAAAAGATGGAGACAGTCTAAGTGCCCATCAATCAATGGAAGTATGAATAAATAAACCTTGGTACATATACACAATGGAATATCTTGCTACCTTGAAGAATAACAAGGAAGCTGCAAGCCACTGGATAACATGGTTGAACCTTCAAGACATTATGCTGAGTGAAATCAGTCAGTCACAAAAGGAGAAATACTGCATAGGGCCATTACTATAAAAGATTAAGAAAAAGTACCCACACTAAAAAGGGAAAAAATTTTTTTTTCTGGTTACTGGGTTTTATGGGGTGGATAAGGGGAGGGAGAGGAAGGTGGAGCACAGGGTAGGGAATAGACATAGGATAGTTTGAGTGCTGGGGCGGGCAATACACTAGAAGATAGAGGGAAATGGAAGAAGAAGGCAGATGGGAGAACAAGGAAGCTGCAAGCCACCACATAACATGGATGAACCTTGAGGACATTATGCTGAGTGAAATTAGTCAGTCACAAAAGGACAAATATTGCATAAGACCATTATTATAAAAGCTTAAGAAAAGATATCCATACTAAAAAGGGGGGAAAAATATTTCCTGGTTACTGGTGGCGGTGGGTGGAGAGAGGGGGCGGTAGAGCACAGGATAGGCGGTAGACACATCATAGTTCAGGTGTTAGGGAGGGCAATACACAAGAAGAGTGAGGGGGTAGAAGAACAAGGTAGATAGGGAAACACTGAGACAGGTTTGCATGGGCTAAATGGGACAGCAGTTAATATTGATGCATGCTCAACCTTGGAACAACAGGGTTCTGTGATACAGGATTGAGGCATAGTGTGAAGAGGAGAAGTAATGCTAAGATGTTTGACTGTCTTATGAATATTGGTTTCCCTTGACTACTGATGTAAAATAGAAACTTGAGTGGGATAGAAAGAAATGTCAGGAAACATGATTACAGAAAGCTTGTAAGCTCATCCTCAGCCTATAACTGATTGGGTTTTAGAAGTTGCCCAGTGAAATAGGCCTCTTGTGGCACTTTTCCCATGTAGAGGACCTTAGGTGGAATCCTGAGCCCCATCCAGAACCTTCTGAGGTGGGACATTCCCACTAAAAAGAACAAGTAGACCAGCCTGGAACAACTAGAGCAATAGAAGACACATCTTCAAAGAAAGATCAGCAGGGAAAACCTGAAACAAAAAGGCAGTATGATTGGCTACTACAAGAACAGGCAAGTTGTTCGCGGGGAAGCCATCAAGGCAAGCAATCAAATCCCTTCAGGACAAACCCCCCCCAAGACTGAAACTCAAAGGGAACACATGAACAGGCATGTAAACTTGCTGGCAACCACATTGATCTACTGGTGAGTGGAAGAGAAGGAAAGGCAGCAATGAAGAAATAGGCTGAGTTCAACCATGTTCCACAGACTCCCATTGACCTGAAGATGAGAGAGAGAAAAGGAAGCGCTGGCTGGTCCAAAGTGTGGTGACAGCTGGGGATACCTGAGCCCATGGACAAGGACATAGCCACAGAATGCTAGAGCTGAGAGTGCAGCATCCAACTGATATGAAGTGAGGGGAGACATACAAGAACACCCAAACTTGCAGATAGTACCCATTTGATCTAACCTCAACAGCTTGATAATCAGAACTTGACTAGAGGAAGATAAAAAAAACAATTTTTGATAAAGGAAATGAGTGTAGATAGCTGCAGTTTGATGACCTTGACCTATACTTATGGATGTAGTAGCTCCAAATACCAACTGACAGGGAAGGAGTCTTCACATCAAGTATCAACCATATCCCCTCTGTATACAGGTAACTTAGATATTGGCTACCTAAAGTGAGGGGGCGATAAAGGCATGAAGTGACTGGCTTACAAGGTTTCAAGAGCGAGTTTACTTTAAAAGAGTGTGTTGGGGAAGATAGAGTTCCCACTGAATAGTTTTCATCTTGTCTAGAAGGGTCTGGTGAAAAGAGATGGAGAAAAGATTCTTATGATTCAATAGTGAATAATTGTCATTAAGACTAATTGTGACTGTCACAACTGTAAAGGTAGAGATTT
>NW_006408805.1:1173907-1187013 GCF_000296735.1 Chrysochloris asiatica
AAAAAAAAAAAAATAGCTTCACATTTTTATATTTTTGTTTAATAAAAATGTGTATGATTTTTTTAGCAATAGTTTTATTACTTATCCTCATATACATGTATGGTAGTCCAGGTAAGTATAGACAGGTTCATAGACACAAGTATCTATAAGTAAGTGACATACAGGTATATGTGTGCACACACATACGTTAATAGAGAACATAGTCACAGACACAACTAAACACTCTGAAGGAAACAGAAGTCTCACAGCCTCATCTAACCTGAGACCCGCTTGCTACTTCTACCAATAGTTCTGATCAGGACTACAAGAGCTTAATCCTGAAAGAATGGAGAAAAACGTGGAACAGAACTCAAATTCTTAAAAAGTCCAGACTTGCTAACTAAACCAGTTGAGACCAGAGTTCTCCTTGAGACTATCATGCTGACATACTTTAAACCTTGAACTATTCCCTGAGATAACTTTTTAATGAAATAACAGATTGGTACAGTAAGTAAAGAGCTCCATGAAAAAAAACATGTATATGAGACCAAAAGGTCAATATTTTCAGGTAGTCGCCAACTTACAACACATGCAAGTTATGACAAACTGCACATACAACCATCTTTTTTTGGTGTTTATCTTATCATTAGCTGTTGTTTTGTTAGTAACTGCTGTTCAGTCAGTTCTGATGCATAGCTATCCTCTATACGGTTTCGGAGGTTTTAAATCTTGGTGGGAGTAGAAAGCCTCATCTTTCTCCCATGGAGTGGCTGGTGGGCTTGAACTGTGGACCCTGTGGTTTGAATTCCAGTGCTTACTATATGGAGCCACTGTAGTCCCCTATCATTAGCAATGTGTACTATATACAATGTATGAACCATATACAATGTATGTACTATATACAATGTATGAACCATATACAATGTATGTACCATATACAATGTATGTACCATATACAATATATGTATCATATATAATGTACTATATATAATGTTGTAACATGTAATTTGTTGATGTTATTATTCTCAGATGTTTTAGATGTTCACTGGCAGATGTTCACAGCACAGGCTTATAAAAATACTGATAATGAAAAGTAAGAATAATAAAAACGAACAAAAAACGAGACAGAGACAAAGAGGTATTCAACTTACATCAGAACTGACTTAGAACAGTCATCAGAATGGAACCCCATCATAAGTCAGGGACTGCTTGTACCATAAACAAAGATGATAAGGTAAGGGAATAGAGAAACTAAAGCACAGGAAACAGAAAAGCCACATCACAACGAATGAGAAAGCTGATACATTGTGGAAAATGTAACTATTTGTAAAGATATTGTCAAAATAAGAGCCTAATCTGATGTGTCAACTTTCATTGAAAACGTAATGAAGTATTATTAAAAAAAGAACAATCTGCAACTAATAATACGGAGCAGGTTAAGTAAATTATGATAAAGTTATATGGTAGATTAGACTAGAAAGAAATATACCAAAATGCAAACAATGATTATTTCTGGATAGGTGAACTCCAGGTAATTTATGTTGTTTGTTGTTGTTAAGTGCGATCACCAAGTCAATTCCAACTCATAGAGACCCTGTATAGAGTTTTCGAGGAGCTTCTGGTGAGCTTGAACCACCAACCTTGGGGTTCAATCTGATCTTGCAGTAAGGGGACCAGTGCAATAACCCACAGCACCACACCAAGACTCTAGATAACTTACATGCTTCTTTATTTTCAAATTTTTGTATAATACGCACATATTACTTTAATAATTAGAAAAATATAAGGGTGTGGAAAATATGCATCTAAAATCAGCACTGATGATTAAAAAAGGCAATGTTTAGATAAATCACCTGGTTCTAGACTACGAACTTCCACAGAGAGCTTGGAAGGAGGGATGTCTTCAGCTGCCACCAGCCAATCACTATTCCGCATCCTTTTATACTCCACCTTGAAGGCAGTGATGGGAGAACCCCCATTTGCCCGCGGAATCCATGTGACATAGACTGAGGTCTCTGATGCTGTAGAGATAGTAGGTCGGTCTGGGGCCTCTGGAACTAAAAATAGATATGTTCATTTCAGTGTCAGAAAAGAAAAACTTAATAAGGTAGGCAAAGTGTTAGTAATGACAGATGTTGGTTTTGAGTTAACTATAGCATTCTCTCTACCTCTGCGTATGCTTGAAAATTAATTCTATATAAAAAGAAAATTCAAAAGCAGGATTTAAACTAAAAGGTATAAATCCCAAACCTCATTTTATTAAAGGTTCCTCATCAAACTTTTGCTAATATGACTGTTGACCTTTTCTCTGCTAAAAGAGCTAATAGAAAAATATGATAAACTATAGGAAATAAAAAGAAAATAAAGGTCATGGTTAAAACAGCATACACAATCACTGTTTGGTATTTTGAGTCTGATCGTATATAAAACTTAGAATAAAATTTCATAATTATATGTTACCTCATTTGAATATTTTTCTATATTCATTCAAGCTAGGTAAAATACATTCACTGTACAAATGCACAGAGAATTATATTGGCAGTTATTACCATATTCTATTTTAGTACACCTCAAAACTTCAGGAATGCTACTCCAAAATACAGATTACAAGCAGTAAATAGAAATAAAATTTGACTAATAAAATCATTATTGATAATAATGAGAAGAGCATGCATCGCTCAAGATGAAAGCAGAAAGACAGGACAGGGTTTAGAAGAGAAAGGTGCTACCAACAAAGTAGATGGTCACCATGAAGAAAATGATTTTCACAGAGCTAATATTTAGCAGTTTTCAGTTAGCACTGCCAAAGGTGAGAGAAACTCAACAGGTGGAAACATCAGGCTTCAATTGATTTATCTAGCTCCTCTCGATGACCAAGCAATTCTACAGTTTTGATTGGCTTCTCACTTGGCTCCTGAAGGTAATAATGCTGGCACACAGTTTGTAGAGTCTGTATGTCAGTCACATTGCAAATTGATAACTTGCCATTCTGATTTATACTGATCACCTGTGATCTGTGTACATGTGAGCTGATTCTGAGACTGCCTATCTGTTGGCCTGCTGACAATCAAGTTTCTGGAGTTGAAACATTAAGGATCAACATTGAGTCATGGCTATATTATTTTGGTGAGTTTCTGGCAATAGCATCTGTCTCAACAACTTCTTCAAACCACAATACAAATATATGTTGTTATTGTTAGCTGCCATCAAGTTGGTTCAGATCCATGGTGACCCCATACACAACAGAACGAACACTGCCCGTGCTGCGCCATCTTCATGATCATTGGTATGTTTCACCTAAGGGGTTCATCTTCCAGCACTATGTTGGACAATATTTGATTGTGATCCATAAGGGTTTCATATTGATTATTATTTTGAATTAAATTTCCAGGCCTTTCATGTTAGTCTATCTTAGTCTGGAAACTGCTGAAACCTGTCTAACATGGATAACCCTACTGGTATTTGATACAGTGGTGATGAGCTACCAGCATTATAGCAACAATAAGCCATTGCAGTAAACAAACTGATAATATGGGTTGTTGTTATTAAGCACTGTAGAGCAAGTTCTGACTCAGTGACCCTGTGATAAGGTTCCCCAGGAATGGCTGGTGGGTTTGAACTGCTGACCCTGTGGTTAGCAATCCAGTTCTTATTCTATAGCACCACACCGGGACTCTGGCAGATGTGTGGTGGAGTACAAATACACAGGAAGGAAGAAAATTGTTGAATATTTGTATGATGAAAACTGTGGCATTTTAAAAAACAATTTGCTTAAGGGGTTTAAAAAAAAAATATATATATATATGCAAAGCAGGCAACTTTGAGCAATACTTACTGTATTCCTTTCAAGTTAGAAAGCAATGGGAACAGAATGAACAGAAATGTTAGTGAATCTGACTCTTTGTTTATACTACACAACCAGATAACTCCTAAATGAACACTATAGAGCAAATAGGAAAAATCTTTGGGAAAATATCTCTACAGAGAACAGTATTTCCAATTCCTAAAAGAAACAACATGTGATGGTTACCAAGGTGCAAATGGAAGAACACTGCACTTGGTGTTAGAAAATCTGGACCTGAATAGCAGTTCCATCACTTTCTGTTTGATCGTGACCATATTCCATTACTTCTTGACTCTCAGTTTCCTAATTTGTAAAAATTGATACACAATTTCCCTCATCTGCTTGGAAAACTTGAAACTCATGATTCCTAGAACTAAATCAATAATCTTGCTTAAAAACTCTTATGACATAAATTTTAGTATGTAGTTTCTAGTTACCCAACCCAAGCCACCCTATTTTCCCCTCTCATTCAATGTAGATTAAATTCCCCTAACTTGTCCTCGATTCACACTGCCATTATCCTTACTACTTCTCTGGTCTAGTTTTATGCCATTCCATCCTTCCACCTATTTAAACAACTCTTGCTGTTAGTGGTTGCTGAGTCAGTTCCAACTCATAGTGACCCTATGCACAACAGAACAAAACACTACCCCATCCTGTGCCATTCTCACAATCGGTATGTTTGAACACACAGTTATTGCCACTATTGTCAATCCATCTGGTTGAGGGTCTTCTTCTTTTTCACTGACTCTGCACTTTACTGAGCAAGATGTCCTTCTCCATTGACTGGTCCCTCCTGATAACATGTCCAAAATATGACAGACAAAGTCTTGCCATCCTCACTTCTAAGAAGCATTCTGGCTGTACTTCTTCCAATACATATTTTTTGCTCTTCTGGCAGTCCATGAGACTCTTACTATTCTTCTCCAACATCATAACTCAAATGAACCGAATTTTCTATGGTCTTACTTATTAAATGTCCAGCTTTCACATTCATATGACAAAATTAAAAATATGATGGTATGGGTCAGGCGCACCTTAGTCCTCTAACTATCATCTTTCTTCTTGAACACTTTAAAGATATCTTTTGCATTAGATCTGCCTAATGCAATTTGTCATTTGATTCTTTCACTGCTGCTTCTATGAGTGTTGCCAGGAGATCCAAGCAGCATGAAGTCCTTGACAACTTCAATCTTTTCCTCATTTATCATGATGTTCCTTACTGGTCCAGTTGTGTGGATTTTCGTTTTCTTTACATTGAGGTGCAACTCATACTGAAAACTATATATTTTTACTTTCATCAGTAAGTATTTTAAGTTCCCTTCACTTCCTTTTAAGCAAGATTTGTAACATCTGTATATTCCAGGTTGTTAATGAGTCTTCCTCCAATCCTGATGCCATGTTCTTCTTCATATAATACTGCTTCTCAGATTATTTGCTCAGCATACAGACTGAATAAGCGTGGTGAAAGGATACAACCTTGGCACCTACTTTTCCTGATTTTAAACCATTCTGTATTTCCTTGTTCTGTTCTAACAACTGCATCTCGGTCTGTGCATAGGTTCCTTATGAGCACAATTAAGTGTTCTTGAATACCCATTAGTTGCAATGTTGCATAGTTTATCATGATCCAAACAGTTAAAAGCCTTTGCATAGTCAATAAAACGTAAGTAAATACTTTTCTGGTATTTTCTGCTTTCAGCCAAGATCCATCTGATGTCAGCAGTGACAGCCTATGTTCCACATCTTCTTTTGAATTTGGTCTGAATTTCTGGCAGTTTCCTGTCAATGTACTATTGTAACCGTTTTTGAATAATCTTCAGAAAAATTTTACTTGCATGTGATCTTAATGGTATTGTTAGATGATTTCTGTACTCTGTTGGGTTACACCTCTCTTTGGAATGGGCACAAATATGGATCTCTTCCAATCGGTTGCCAGGTTGGTGTCTTCTAAATTTCTTGGCAGAGATGAGTGAGGGCCTCCAGTGTGGCATCAGTTTACTGAAAGATTTCAAGTTGTATTCCATCAGTTCCTGGATCCTCGTTCTTAGCCAGTGCCTTCAGTGCAGCTTGGACTTCTTCAGTACCATCGGTTCTTGATCTTATGCTACCTCTTAAAATGGGTGAACACTGACGAATTCTTTTTGGTACAGTGACTCTGTGTATTCCTTCTTTTAGAGTTCTTTACAGATGTCAAGAGAATCCTGCTGTGGCACTGTGGGTTAATGCACTGGTCTACAAAGTCAGTTTCAACCCCAAGGCAGTTCAAGCTTACCGGTTGCTCTTTGGAAACTCTACACAGGGTTGTTATGGGTTGGAACCGATTCGACAGCACTTACCAACAACATGCAACACAGATGTCAAGAAAAAAATCTAAATTTTAAGTGCATTGGACAAGACACTTTTCCCACTGTTGTGTTTCACTTCCCACAAGACCCAGTCACATCTAGTCTCTAAATGACATCTCTAACTCTAAATGAAATCTAACATGTATCTTTGTTCAAGGAGATGTCTTTGCTTAGAGTACACTATTTCTGTTTCTTTATCTAGCTATATTGTTCTTGTCTTTTGAGGCTTGGCTCTAGAAGTTGAGGTGAAGTCTTTCTTGCTATCACTCACCTTCCTCTATATCAAGTGGGTTGACAACAGATAGTTCTCTTATGATACATAATACTAGCATAACAAGTTAAAATAATCGTTGTCAGAGCTGCCACTAAGTTGGTCCCTGAGTCATAGTAACCCCATGCAAAACAAAACATGAAACAGGGCTGTTAATCAGAAGTAGATCACTAGGCTTTTCTTCCTAGTCTATCTTAGTCTGGAAGCTCTTTTAAAAGCTGTTTAACATCATAAATCCCAAACTTACTGCCATCGAGTTGATTTCAACTCCTAGTGACCCTAAGGAGAATTTCTGAGACTATAAAACTTTACAGGAGTAGACAGCCTCATCTTTCTCCTGCTGAACACCTGGTGAATTTGAACCACTGATCTTGCAGCTAGCAGCGTAACACCTAATCCACATTCTCAACGGGGCACCATGTAAACCTTCACTGGTTGACAAGTGGCAACTATCTATGAGGTGGATGGACTGTCTGAGAATGAAACCCAGGTCCCCCACATGGAAAGTGAGAAATCTTTCAATAAATTACCATTACTCTCTATCTATGTTGTTGTTAAGTGCCACTCATAGTGACCCTGTATAGGGTTTCCAAGGAGTCAGTTCCAACTCATAGTGACCCTATATAGTTTCCAAGGAGTAGGGCTGGTAGATTTGAACCACTGATCTTGTAGTTAGCAGTACAGCACTTAACCTACAGTGCCACACCAGATCTATGTTACGCACTACATTGCTGTTGGTTTGTCAGTATCATCCATTATACTGTAAACTTCTTTTTTTTTTTAAAGTTTTTATTGAGAATTGAGTGATAGTTTACATGGGAGAACATCAGTTTTATACTCATCCTATGGTATTTTATTTCATTGCAATGATTACAATCCCCTTCATGTATCCTCATTCAACAGTACTTGCTTCTATTCCCTCTGTTTTTTGTTTTTGTTAATTGGGAGGGGGTGTACACAAAAACACTCAGGAACATATAATCGTTTAAACAACAAAAGGGCACATTCTGCAAGCCTGCCTCCTGGCCACCAGCACACAGCCTTTTTCTTTCCATGTGTATAGAGTCCTCAGCTGCTCTAGCTCTCCATGTCCTCATCTCTGCCTCCATCTCTGGTGTTGCTGTTTCTTGGATAGGGTCCTACATTCTGCTTCTGCTCTTCTCCCTTGATGGTTACTGTAAACTTCTTAAAGGTAAAGTCTATCTAATCTCTGCTGCTCCAATATTTAAGTATAGTTTGTCAAATAAGTAGTAAAGTTTCTTGATTCTCAGATGTCAGTTTTAGTCATATAAATTTTGTTAATTATATAAGATAGCTGAAATGTTCCTCAGAGATGAAAGTACTCAAGTAAAAGAGGCTCATTACACTGAAGAAGTAGTAGACACTCTCCAAAGGGGAGTTCAAAATACTATGGCCTACTTTTGTCTAAAACAAATGAAAGAAAAACTACAAATACTTGGAAAAGAAGTCTCAAAACTCCTAGAGCTCAGCAATGAAATCGTAAGTCTTTCCCACGTATAGTAGCACAATCACAAAAATCACATTACGCTGCAACTGTAAAACTGGTAGGTGTACAATTTGAAGTGAAACAGCAGTTTTCTTAAAAGTTTACTGCCAAGACATGTAAAAAATCATAATAACTAGATAAACAATAAAACAGAGTATGACACATACTTTTAAATTCAAACAAAAAAAAAACAACAAAATCTTACCATAGTTAACACCATACATTTTGACATAGAGAGAGAGACAGAGACAGACAGACACAGTTCAAGATATACATCTAACTTACTTCGCCAGAACAGTCTCCCCACTTTAAAATTAAACAAAAAAATAACCCAAAAACCTCAGCTTTTATTGTTATAAAAATTTAGCATCAGAAATCTATTGAATCTGAGTTTATAACTTTAGCATCCATCATGACACTGGGTTATAGCAAACCTAAATACAGGAGATTGAAACAGGACCTAAAAGATCTATAGGGTAGGACACAATTTGAATAATAAACAGCTACCCAATCTTACTCCTTCTGACAAATAATCTAAAGCAGGTGAGTAACGTTTATAAACGAACAATATAAATAAAATGAAGACTTTTCCCTTTACCTCCGCTATGTCTAGAGGACTCTGTAAGCACCACTCCAAAGTTGTTGTTTACTGCCTCTGAATCAACAGGCTGCTTAGGGACTCCCATGGGTGGAGCAGATGCCTGAGTGTTTTTGGATGAGGCTGTTTTCTCTAGAAATGTAAAAAAAAACATATCTTGTAACACAAGCTTATGTATATATAAAGTAAGAAGAGAGTACTGGGAAACTTCAAATGATATGCAGATATGAATATGTGAGCTTAATTGAACAGTGTCTAAAGCTTAGAATTACACTTTAAATATTTAGCTAATCCAAGGAACTGACAAAATTACTTTGTCTTTTTCTGTAGGGAAAGACAGTATGTGTCTTTCATTATCATACTAACTTTAGTTTACACATGGAAAAGAAACAACCCAAGTAAAAAAGAGATGAATGAAGGCTTTCCTATACATATTTCTTAATTATTAAACACATAATCTGTTAGTAAAGAACATCAACTAAGTTTCTTCACAAATTATCATCTAAGTTTTAAAATTTCACAAAACAAAAAAATAAAATTGAGTAATTTTTCAAAAACTAAAATCTGTTCTTATTATTCAGGATACCTACAGGTTATACCTTATAACTGACCGAAGACTAATTGTGAAAATTAATTCAAGTTATGTTTAACATCAGAAATAATACTTTTTTGGGCAGTCAAAATAATTACATGAAAGAGTACTTTAGAAATGCTAATAGGGTGTTTCTTCCCAATCCTACTTCCTTCTTACCAGAGGGCCACACTGACACTCTTCCATTCAATTCCCATCTCACCACTAACGTCTGTTTGTTTATTTAAGGTCAAGTTATGATGCCATCCTTTCAATCAGGCCTACTACCCCCACAATCTATCTACCCCACAGAAAGAATGTTCTCTCATTGCCTCCTGTTCTTGATATAGCTCTTATATTATTTGTCATTCTACTTCTGACCTCTGCTACAATATTATTTGCCCTCCTATAATAAATCACCACTACTGTCAGAACCATCCTATTAAAACATATTGCAGATCATACCACTCCTCTGCATACAACTTGCCAGTACTTCCCACCCTTCTAGGAGTCCAAGTCCAAGTCCTCTCAGTGGTCTACAAAGTCCTGTGTGAGTGGGCTATCCTTCCATCCTGTTGGCCACCTCTCCTACTAACTTGCACTTAACTACACTTTAATCACACTAGCCTCCTTGATGCTCCTAAGTAAATGAGCACCTCCCACTTCCCAGTGATTGTACCTGCTCTTCTCTTTGCTGAGAATGCTCTTCCCCTGGATATTTGCAGGCCTTTCTATCTATATCACCTCACTGAGAACTTTTCTAACCATGTGCTTAAAATTATAATAACACTTATTCCACATGCTGCCTGTATCCATACTTACCACTTTCTAAAGGACTTATCTATCACTTGGTCATAAGTCTTTTCCATATGCTCCAAGGAGTTTTGCCTATTTTGCTGAATGCCTGGCACATAGGAGGCATTCATTAAATATCAACTGTACTGAATTAAATTTTGTCTTATAGCTGATATTTATGCATGTCTTACCTTCCTTAGAATAGATAAGCTCCATTGGACTGGAGCTAGTCTTACCTTTGTTTTTCCAACATCACCTACCCTAATGTTTTACATACCAAGTTGTTGCAACACTGTATAGGGTTTCCTAGGAGCAGCTAGTGGGTTTGAACTGCTGACCTAGAATAGCAGTCCAGTGCTTATTCTACAGGGCCACACCAGGATTCCCTTGTATACTACAAGCTCTCAAAATTATTTGTACAAAGGAATACTGCAACCACGTAAGACCAGAAAAGGTGTGACAATAAGCATGCCTAATAAATTTTCATATAAGAATTTCTACTATCCATAGGGAATCATGATAATTTGCACACACTTTACATCAAGTCAGGCAGCTCCTTCTCCAGAAGGAGGATCATGCATGCTCACCTTTGCTAGTTCGGAAGGTTAGCATGGCAGGCTGTCCTTCTCCTGCTGCACTTCTGGCTACCATCAAAACTTCATAGAGACTAGATGGCTCCAGTTCTGTCAAATGGAGCTCATTTTCACTTCCTGGCACTCGAACTGTCTGCCAGCTTCCCACCACACCAACAGCATCGTCAAGCTACTCAAGAGAAAATAAACCATAAAAAAAAAACAAAAAAAAAAAAACAACAACAACAGATGAAGTATAAAACAAACTTTCCCTCAAATTTGAGAGTCCCTGTTTGGGGTACATGTTTCAGTATTGGGCTACTAACTGAAAGGTTGGTAATCTGAATCCACCCAGAGATACCTCGGATTTCCAAACACCAGTCATTGGAAAACTTGGGGGAGGAGCTCTAGTTTGACATGCGTGGAGTCTAAGAATGAGTTAACTTGATGACAATGGGTTTATTAAATCTGGCCAATGAATTTGATAAAAACTAGAATTGGTTTCATTCTTGATGAATTTTGGAAACTGATATGGATTCCAGGTTAAAAAAAAAAAAAAAAAGACACAAAATGACAGTAAGAAATATAAAGAAACCTGTGCCTACAGCAAAAAGTCAAGATGGCACTTAGGCCTTAAGCAAGTCATTTTACCACCTAGAGTCGGTTTCAGATAACAGCTCCTTTATCACTGAGTTAATCAGAGAATAAAATTTAAACAAAGCGACCTTTATTATTGAAAATGTATATAAATATGTTGTTGCCGCTATTAAGTGCCGTGGAGTTGGTTCCAACTCGTAATGACCCTGTATAGGGTTTCTGAGGCTTTAAATCTTCAAAGGAGCAAAAAGCCTCAGTTTTCTCCTGCAGAGAGGCTCATGGGCTTGAATCATGCACTTGTGGTTTGCAGTTCAGTGCTTATCATATAGAACCACGGCACTTCCACATGTTGTTGTTGTGTGTGCCGTCAAGTAGGTTCCGACCCGCAGCAACCCTATATGGGGTTTCCAAGGAGCAGCTGGTGAGCTTGAACTGCCGACCTTGTGGTTCAAACTGACACTGCAGTCCAATGCATTAACCCACAGTGCCAGACCAATATGTTGTTGTTAGGTGCTGTCAAGTCAGTTCTGACCCAGATCAACCCTGTACAGTGTTTCTGAGGCTAGAAATCATGTTTTTTATTTTGTTTTTTTTTGGAGGGGGGAATTGAGTGAAAGTTTACAGAACAGATCATCAGTTGCACACTCAACAAATCAAACACGTCATGTCATTGAAATGACTGTAATCCCTCCCATATTTGCGGGGGCCGAAAACCTCATCTTTCTATACCAGAGCAGCTGGTGGGCTCCCACTACCGACTCTGTGGTTCATAGTCCAGTGCTTATCTTACAAAGCCACCATGTTCCCCAAATTAAAACAAAAATTACATGTCTATGTGTATTTGTACTATATAATTATGCATATTTCCAGCATCCTGTTTGCTGTCATGGCACATAGTTTCTGTTAAATGTGTAGATGGAAATAAATCTGAAAGAGATCTAATAGGTTGTATCTTGGTTAATGGAAAAATGGGATAGCATTACATGAAGGTTTCAGGGTAGATAAAACTATTAATAAAAACATTTCTTTACCTAAAATCATCAGGTTAGAAACAATGGATAAGATTTCAAATATCACCATGTTAACTTTTTCAGTGATTAAAAATCTTGAAATCAAAACAAAACAAATCAAAACAAATCTTGGACAAAGGGAATTATTTCAAATAGAAGTACATCCCCTTTTGTGGTGCGGTGAAATACTTACTTTGGTTCTTCTAGCCATAGCTTTTGTACCACCCAACAAATGACTAGGTGCTGGTGGTAGTACTATGTGCCATCAAATCAGTTCCGATTCATAGGAGAGGTATATAGGGTTTCAAGAGGGGCTGCTGGGTTTGAACTGCCAACCTTGTGGTAAGCAGTCCACTGCTTATCCTACAAACTAGGAGATATGTGAACTCCCAAATCCAAGGACACTGACCTAGCCACTGGGGGATAGAGTTAAAAGAGTGAGGCAGCCAGCTGGTCTGAAGTCGAGGGAGATGTGTGAGAACTCCCAAAGTTGCAGATAATATCCATATGACCTAGGCTGGATGGCTTGGTGACCAGAACTCAATGAGATAAAGATATGGAAGTATATAATTGCTATAACTCGATAAGGTGGACCTTTGGTTATGGATGAAGCAAAACTCCCAACTGAAAGGTAAGGAAGGAATCTTTATATCAAGGATCAAGCTTGGGTTGATATGGATGGGCAACTTAGACTTCGGCTATCAAAAGTGGGGAGAGCTAGGAGTCCTGGTATGCCATTGTGGGTTAATGTGCTGGGCTGCAAAGTAGGTTTGATCCACATGGTTGGCAGTTCAAGTTGGTGTTTGGTAATACCTAAGAGGTACTGTGGGTCAATGTACTGCAAGGTCTGAGGTTCAAGTTCACCAGATGCTCCTTGGAAATCCTATGCAGGGTCACTATGGGTTGGAACTGACTCAATGGCACTTAAAAACAACAAGAAGTAGTTTGCATGAGATCATTAAGACAACGAGCGGCAGAGGACTAGAGTGAAGAGTGAAGCTGATAAGAAGAGAG
>NW_006408805.1:1189988-1191834 GCF_000296735.1 Chrysochloris asiatica
GTTTGAACTACAAGGTCAGTGGTTCAAGCTCACCACTCACTCCTTGGAAACTCTATACAGGGTTGCTATGGGTTGGAACCAACTTGATGGCACTCAACAACATACCAAAGGAAATGGTCGCTATTTAACCATTTTAAGAAGCAGCATATGATCAAGAGCCAATGGTACCAAAGGAAGAAGTCCAAGGTGCATTGAAGGCTTTGGAAAAGAACAAGCTTCCAGGAATTGATGGAATACAAATTGAAATATTTCAACAAACTAATGCAGCACTGGACACCCTCACTCATCTATGTCAAGAAATTTGGAAGATAGGTACCTGGCCAAATGATAGAAGAGGTCCATATGTGTGCCTATTCCAAAGAGAGGTGACCCAATGGAATGCAGAAATCATCAGACATTGTCATTAATATCACATGCAAGTAAAATTTGGTGAAGATAATTTAAAAATGGCTGCATCAGTTCAATGACAGGGAACTGGCAGAAGTCCAAGCCAGATTCAGACAAGGACGTAGGACAAAGTATATCACTGCTGATGGCAGATGGATCTTGGCTGAAAACAGAGAACACCAGAAAGATGTTTTCCTGTGCTTTATTGAGTATGCAAAGGCTGTTGACTCTGTGGATCATGACAAACTGTGGACAGTATTGTGGAGAATGGATATTCTGGAACACTTAATTGTACTCATGAAGAATCTGTACACAGATCAAGAAACAGTCATTTGAATACAACAAGGAGACACTGACTGGTTTAAAATCAGGAAAGGTGTGCACCAAGGTTGCATTTTTGCACCATATTTACTCAGTCTGTATGCTGAACTAATTATTCAAGAAGCTGGATTATATGAAGAATAATGTAATATAAGGATTGAAGGAAAACTCCTTAACAACCTATGATATGCAGATGATGCAACCTTGCTTACTGAAAGCAAAGAGGACTTAAAATACTTGCTGATGAAGATCCAAGACCACAGCCTACAATATGGGTTGCCCTTCAATGTAAAAAACAAAGGTCCTCACAACTGGATCAATAAATTACATCATGATAAATGGAGAAAGGTTGAAGTTGTTAATTACTTAATTTTGTTGGATCCACTATCAATACTCATGGAAAAAGTAGTCAAGAAATGAAATGACATATTGCATTAGGCAAATCTGCTGCACAAGACCTCTTTAAATTGTTCAAGAGCAAAGATGTCAGTTTAAAGGATTTAGGTGCACCTGACCAGGGTATTTTCACTAGCCTCATATACATGTGAAAGTTGGCCAGTGAACAAGGAAGATTGTAAAAGATTGGATGCATTTGAGTTATGGTGTTGGAGAAGAATACTAAAAGTACCATTGACTGTTCAGAAAAACAAACAAATCTGTGTTGGAAGAAGTTTAAGCAGACTGTTCCTTAGAAGCCAGGATGGCAAGACTTTGCCTCTCATCCTTTGTATATATTATCCAAATGGAAGGATCAGTCCCTGGAGAAGGACATCATCACGCTTGGTAAAGTGGAGGATCAGTGAAAATGAGAAAGATTTCCAAAGAGATGGACTGGCATAATGGCAGCAGCAATGGGCTCAAGCATAACGACAATTGTGAGGATGGAACAGGACCAGACAGTGTTTCGTTATGTTGTGCATATGGCTGATGGCACCAAACAACATACTTCATTGCATTCATTGATATATTTTCAGCAAAGCTAAATACTCATGTATAAATATCCTGTCAAACCTACATATATTTATATGTTGTTGTTGTTGTTATGTGCCGTGGAGTCGGAACCGACTCATAGCGACCCTGTACAGGGTTTCCAAGGGTGTAAATCTTTACGGGAGTAGAAAGCCTCATCTTTCTCCCG
>NW_006408805.1:1197319-1198196 GCF_000296735.1 Chrysochloris asiatica
AGTTCAAGCTCACCAGCTTCTCCTCGGAAACCCTATCTATACAGGGTCGCTATGGGTCGGAATCAACTCTATGGTACTTAACACCACCAAATGAAGCAAAGCATGTGATTTATTGAATGCAAAACTGAGTATCTGCTCTGTAAACCCTCACTCAATTCACAATTTAAAAACAAAAAAGCATATCGAGCAAGTTGGAGAAGGTGTCAAGAAACAACAATTTCATATTGTGAAATGTTTGTCTAATAATACTTTGTAACTTATCACTGATTTGGGATTCTGTTGCTTACGTCCTTTGAATTCACTGTTGTAATTCTGTTCTGTTATGGACTCTGCTACCCGTCATCTAAGTTTCAGGTGGTGTTGCCACGCCTGTCAATCTCTGGTTGTTGTCTGTACTTGTTATGTTTTCAGTCTAAAGAATTCCCTTTAGGATGTTTTGAAATGCTGGATTTGCTTTGACAAAATCCCTTAGCTTCTGTTTACCCTGGAATGTTTTGATTGCACCATTGTATTTGGTTGACATTTTTCCTGGATAGACGATTCTTAATTGGAAGTTTTTCCTCTTTTAGGATTTTGTATATGTCTCCCCATTGCCTTCTTGCTTGCATGGTTTCTGCTGAATAGTCAGAGCTTAATCTGATTTGCTTGCCTTTGTAACTAACATTTCTCTTTTCCCTGGCTGCTTTTAGGATTCTCTCTTTGTCTTTGATTTTGGAGAGCTTGATTGTTATATGTCTTAGTGATATTCTTTTGGGGGTCTATCCTTCCTTGGATATGTTTGACTTCTTGAATGTTTATCTTCTCATCTTTCAAGATGTAAGGGAAATATTCTTCCAGAAGCTCTTCAACTATCTTCTCTGTGGAATTCTCTGATTTT
>NW_006408805.1:1198866-1201669 GCF_000296735.1 Chrysochloris asiatica
TGGCTATATGGCCACGATTGCTGACTTTTCTTGGGTAATGGAGGGAGAAAAAGCTCCCACCTCCATGAAAAAATGTGTGATCAAAAGGCCCAAAGCAGAAGCAATATACAATCAGAGACAAAAACCACCACTTTGAAACAAAAAAAAAAACTGTGGCCCACTGGCCAGTTGCCTTACTACACAGGCAGTGTGTGTGCACTGTAGAAGCCTATAGTAGTTGGTGGGGGTGTCCACTCACTCAGGCTCCTCCTCCAGTCACCACCATAGAGGTATGCAGATAGATATTGAGAAGTTAATGGGAGAAAGATTGCTTACTATTTTTGTCTCTGAGGGTCAGTTAGGTATCTGTGTGTGCACAACGTAATTCTTGAAATAGTTGTGTCTTTTTATGTTGGGGTTTTACAGATTGTTCATATGATCTGTCTGCCAGGACAAACCTATTTTTTTTTCCTTGCTGGATAGTCATGAGTAAAGGGTCCTGCACAAGTTAACTTTAGGGCTGGGACCCACAGGCAGAAGTCAAAAGCAGCAGCTAAAGAATTTGTCCTTGGACCGATGGGGCTCTTTCTCCGTGTGCTGTGGGAAATCTGTGGTCTCAATGCTGGATTTTTTTGGGTGTGCACACCCATTCACCTGAAGGCATCCAGGCTGGGCAGAGGCGGCGCTGCAGGGAAGAAGAAGAAAAAATGTGTAGAATCCCCGCACACCTCCTTTTGCAAATGTCACTGCACCGCATTTAGCACTGGTTCACTGTGCTGGCCTGGCTAAAGCCCCACCCTCTGACTTACGCCCAGGTGGGATGGCCGCAGAGGGAGTCCAGTGTCTTGACCGATTCCTAAATGGCAATATTTTCCCTTATACCGTCATTTTTCCATTGGCGGTTGTGGGAAACTGACGCCCTGAACCTTATGCTAGATCCAGAGCTCTGGTGCTATTCCGTGAGAACGGTGAGTCTGGGTTTTCAGGCCCTCCCCCATGGAGCCTGTCCTCCCTGACTCTGCTCTGCCGCCGCCAAACTGGAAGAGCAGGATTCTATTGCTTAGAATCTACTATTTTCCCCCTTCAATGTATTGTCCATTTCTGAAATCTTAGTATTTACCTTCTGGGTTTCTAATTGCAAGTATTGTTTTGTTTTTAAAAATTCCATTTAGAATATATGCACTGAGTTCAACCACATTCCATAGATGTCCATTGACCTGGAGATGAGAGAGATAAGAAGAAGGGCTGGTTGGTCCAAAGTGTGGGGAGACCTGGGGACACCTGAGTCCATGGACAAGGACACAGCCACGGAGGGCCAGAACTGAGAGTGATGTGTCCGGCTGATATGAAATGAGGGGTGACACACAAGAATGCCCAAATCTGTAGACAGTTTCCATTAGACCTAGCTTTGACGACTCAGTTAAAGGAAGATTAAAAAAAAATTTTTTTTAAATAAAGGAAACAAGTATAAATTGCTACAATTTGAGTAACTTTACCTATACTTATAGATGTAGTAGCTCAAAATACCAACTGAGAGGGAAGGAGTTTTCACATCAAGGATTAATCGTATCTCCTCTGCATACAGGGTTGATAGGGATAGACAACTTAGTTGTTGGCTACCTAAAATGGGGG
This sequence comes from Chrysochloris asiatica, assembly GCF_000296735.1. Classification (NCBI taxonomy): domain Eukaryota; kingdom Metazoa; phylum Chordata; class Mammalia; order Afrosoricida; family Chrysochloridae; genus Chrysochloris; species Chrysochloris asiatica. Next base: position 1,200,478 of record NW_006408805.1, read on the forward strand.
AGGGGGGGCTATAAAGGCATGAAATGACTGGCTTACACATTTTCAAGATGGAGTTTAGTTCCTCAGTGTGCAGGGGAAGGTAGAATCCCCACTGAATATTATTCACCTTGTCTAGATGGGTCTGGTGAAAAGAGATGGGGATAAAAGTCTTATGATTCAATAGTAATTGTTATCATAACTAATTGTGACTGTCACAACTGTAAAAGTAGAAGTCTTATAACAAAAAGAGGGGAATAGTTAATCTTACAGTCCAGGAACAGAGGACCCTAAGGCAATCAAGGGAGAAGAGCACAAGCAGAATGCGGGACCCTATCCAGAGATGCAGTGACACCAGAGATGGAAGCAGAGATGAGGGCATGGAGAAATAGAGCAGCTAAGGACTTTAGACTCATGGAAAGAGAAAGGCTGTATGTTGGCAGCCAGGTGCTGGTGGCCAGGAGGCAGGCTTGTAGAATGTGCCGTTTCATTGTTTAAATGATTATATATTCCTGAGAGTTTTTATGCACATCTCTTCCATGGAAAAAAACAAAAACAGAAGGAATAGAAGAAAAAACTTTTTTTTCCCATTTATTTTTTTCTGTTTGTTCTTGTAGTATCTTCTTGAATTCTTCTAAAGTTTTTTCTGTGTTCTCCTTGCTTTCCTCGATCTATCAGTCCTTTGAGGTACCTAAATATCAGTCTTTTGAATTATTTTTCAGTTAATTCCATTACCTTTTTTTCCTTAAAATGTTTTGGGGGTCTGCATCTTGCTCATTACTTTATGTGAGGTAATACTCACTGTTGTTTCTGGGACATCATGGTGGTTTCACATTTGTATTTAATTGATGATTGTATGTTGATGTGTTCTTAGGCTCTCACCAAGTGTCCCCTGTGGGTGCAGTTAGAGAATGGAAGCATGTGTACTGATCTCCATTCACCATGTGTGAACCTTAGGTAAGGGTGGGTTTGGATAGTGTTGGCTGCTATCTATCATTGATCAGATGGTACAGGAGCCTATATTGGCTCTTGCCCAGTGGATGGAACTTCAGAGGATATGTTTGTGGTTTGGCTATATAGGCACAGCTGCTGTATCCTGTTTGGTGGGAAAATCTTCCCTCCCCCCACTACACACACACCGGGAAGCAAAAACATAGTAAGTTGCCAACCAAAAATGAAATGAAAAAAATAATTAAAAACAGGTAGGGGCTTGGGG
>NW_006408805.1:1201769-1208087 GCF_000296735.1 Chrysochloris asiatica
TGTTGTTAAGTGTCTTTGAGTTGGTTCTGACTCGTAGCAACCCTGTATAGGGTTTCTGAGGAACAGTTAGGGGGTTTGAGCTGTTAATCTTATGGTTTGAAGTCCAGTGCTGATCTTACAGCACCCACCAGAAGGCCACTTGTAGATCACTGTTATTACAAAATGGTATCACTATTGCTTTAACTCTTGCTCTCCTTCCAGTGTCTTTCCATGCCTCCATGATTTTTTTGCCACCCTATCCCTTATTGTTCTGGTGTGGTATTGTAGGATAAAGCACTGGACCACAAGGTCGGTTTAAACTACAAGGTTTATGGTTCAAACCTACCAGCCACTCCTTGAAAACCCTACATAGGGTTGCTATGAAGCAAAACCTACAAGACAGCAGTTAACAACAACCTCTTATTGTATATTGCCTTCCCCTTCACCAAAATAACATATATATGAATATCTTCCCAAGTTTAAAAAGTCTGCTCTGTCTTGAAATCTATCTAACTATCATTATTTCAAGGCTCTGTAATTACACTATTTAGATTTCATTCTTATCGCTTTTATAAGATTGAGAACTCCAGCATGATTGCAAGAATATTTCTCACAAACTCATCATTTTGGATCACTCCTGTTATATTTTTTTACACTCTACAAATGAGCATGTTTATATAAATAGTGTTGAGGTATGAAACTTGAAAAATGATAAAACTGAAGACATTACCTTTCGATACTTCACAAAATAGGCATTGATAGGCAACCCGCCATTCTTCCCAGACCTCCAGACCAGGTTGTATGTATCTGGTGTATGGGTCTGTGGAGGGCTCAGGATAATGGGTGCATCGGGAACAGAGGCACTGGTAGCGTTTTTCTCTGCTGAAAATTCCACCGTGCTGGAACGTAACTTCTTTAGAGATGAGCTGTAAAACCTAGCTTCCGAACCAGATCTTTTAGCTCTGTCATCACTCTGAGCAGCATCTGAGAGCGTCACTGCTTCCGCTTTTGTATTTGTTTCAAATGGAACTGCAAAAGGGGAGGGGGAAAAATAACTTGAAAAACTTTATCATTTCAGGGTCTTCTATATAGTCATAAATTCTGAGCACAATTTTAACTCTAGGGGTAAAAAACCTATAAAACTTCAATTTATAATTCACAGAAATATCAAACCACCAGTGGTAACCTCTTGCTCATGGCAGAGCAAATGAATTGTTTAAAACACCAGTTATATGATACAGTGGTGGTGGTGGTGGTGGTGGTATTTGTATGCCACTGAATAGGTTCTGACTTGTAGCAAACCTGTATAGGGTTCTGAAGCTGTAAATCTTTACAGGAGCAGAGATCCTCGTCTTCTCACAGAGTGATTGGTATATCTGAACTGATGCACTTTCAGTTAGCAGCCCAGCTTGTAACCCACTACATGATACCAGCGCTCCTTAAATGATGCAGTAGTTTAATAATTTAAAGGATCTTATTTTTTCATTGCTCTATGCTGGAATTTCCATGTTTGCAGTAACAATTTGCTAGTCTACCTCAGAAGATTTCAAGATGAAGAACAGAAAGCTAATTCTAGTTGGTAAATGAAGTACAACAGGTAACACATTCTATCGGAAATAATGTGAAATACGACATAAGGAAATGACCAAGACCTATTGGATAGCAGTTCTCCAAAGATGTCTCCCAGGATTCATATCCTTGGGCACTTCTCCCAATGGAGAATCCAGGATGGCCCAATAGAAGACAGAAATGAGACTATACCTGGTCTAGGTTTAAGTCTTAATAAGGCGTGGCACCTTCATTCTGTGCTCTTGGGAATCCAGCCACCACACACAGATGCTTTAACTCACGATGTAGACTGGTGAGATCGAGAGTTTCAGTCCCCAGAAAGCACCTGACATGTGACTAGAGCCACGTCAGATGTTCCAGCCCCAGCTGCTATCCATTAGTACTGCATAAGAGACCTCAAGCAAGACCAGGGAAGAACTGCCAAAAGTACCTAGTTAGCCCTAATTAGGAAAAAAATAAAAACCAAAGGGCAATAACAGTTGTGAGAACCTACTGATATTTGGGTAGTTATGGACCAACAAATACCGAATACACTTCTATGCACAGGCAAACATACTATACTCAAGGAAATGGGGAAATTAAACTAACAAGACCAGCATGTACAAAGGAAGAATTTCCTTATTTCCAGAATCATCCTCTTTCTAGATAGAACTGAATGTAGGGCTAAGAAATTGCCGACCTAAAGAGAGATAAGATAAGCAGACAGCTACTAAAAGCACGTATAATATACAAAAGTAAAAAGCAATATTTGCAATGAAAAATAAACAGATATTTTGCATCCACTCAAAAAGTATATTATTACTAAGCATACCATGTATGTGTTAACTCTTCTACAACTAAATAGCACTTCTAAATTTGTGGTAGATAATTTAATAAACACAATCTCATTCAATTCTCAAAAGAACATTCTTAGGTGGATAGAAATAATTCCACTTTACAGAAAGTCCAAGAGTTCCAAGAGAAAACGTAACAACAGCAGGCAGAAGAATGTTAGTGATATAATTCTAAAAAAACAAATAAGGGGTCAATTAATTAAAAAACATTAATTTATTTATTATACGGGCAGCAACATATATGAAGGTAAATCAAGAAGTATTGCTAAAAAATCATAGAAACCTTTACAAGGGTTAAGTACAAAAATATTGCTATATGGTTTCCAATTTCTACATGCACGCTCTACAGTTTCTACATACCCTCTTTAAACATGTCTCTGTGACCAATGGGTGACTTGCAGACAGGTTCCTTAAGTAATACACTTGTCTGGGTCTTACTGTTGCTGTTGCTAAGTACTGTTGAGTCGGTTCTGACTCATAGCAACCCTGTATAGGGTTTCCAAGGACCTTGTGTTTTCGTAGTCCAGTGCTGAAGGGTGGCTTCAAAACATAGGTCCAATTAAAAAGGGTCCACAGGAACTTCTGAGGGGATCTGCTGGACCAGTTAACTTCAAGGCTGAGAGCTCAACTCAGAAGGTTATGGTGACTAAGAGGTAATCTTAATAGACTTTCTTAAAAGTCACTGGACAATCATAGAAGCTTACTATGAAGAAAGTTTTTGGTGAGAAAAAGGCCAGGAAAGTTGTGCCTAGGTTTATTTTCTCATCATGACAATGCACCTCTTCTCCTTCAAGGGCAGCAAAGGAAGTCCTACAAGAATTTCACTGAGAAACCTTACCCCATCCACCCTACAGCACTATTTTTCTCCTTTCAGACTTCTTTTTGTTTCCCCAAATCAAAGAACACTCAAAAGGATCGTAATTTGAAGCCTTCAAGAATGCTATAACTGTGTAAATTAAAAAAAACACAGTATTTCTCAGGGAAGGGTTGGAGAGATGAAAACACTGCCTTCAGAAGTATATTGACCTACCTACGCTTCCGGCAAGATGGCAGACTAGGCAGATGCACTACATGGACTACGTACAATGAAGATACGTGAGACCAAATGAAACAGTCACAGATGAAAATCCTGGGACCGTTAGCATTAGAGGAAAGGTTACAAAAATGGACAAAGTGCTTGCTGGTAGGAGAAGCTTAACAGAAACATCCAGAGAGGAAGATTGACTTGTGCAACCATCTTGTGAGTAGTTTTGACAACAGAAGGAGGTCTGGCAGTACAGATTTACACAAGAAATGGGAAAAGTGAGATGCCTTCCTTTTCCCCATATTCCCCTGGTGACCTGAGGTGTGGCCAGCTCCTACCTTCAGTCACCCCTAGTGCAAACCCTGCTCTCTGGAAGTCTGGAGTTAGACCAGTGTGAGGTGGGGGCCAACTGCATTGATTTGTGTGCCCCTTTGATGTCTGGATTCAGGAGGGTTCCAATCAGACTTGCAAAATGAGCCGAACCACCAGACCAGTATTAAACAGTTACTTTGCACGCAACTGCCCTGTGAGCCTCCATGAACAACTTCTGAATTGAGTGCCCTGAACATAAATAACACCAAAGTCGATAGGAACTCCATCCAGGGCAGGGAACTCTGACATCACATCCCTCCCACACCCGCTTCATGAGCTCTTTGGCTTGAAAAGTCCCCCAGAGTTTTTTCCTCCTAGGGTCCAATGTTGTTGTTGTTGTTAAGTGCCGTCGAGTCGATTTCGACCCATAGTGACCCTGAATAGGGTTTCCGAGGCTGTACATCTTTACAGGAGCAGATCGCCTCATCTTTCTCCCGTGGAGCAGCTGGTAGTTTCGAACTGCTGACCTTCCGGTTCGCAGCCCGATTCCTAACCACTATGCTACCAGAGCTCCTTTAGCTGAAGCATTTTTGTTTTGTGTTTGATTTTTTCCTTTTGTTGTTTCATTCATTTTGTTTATTCTTTCTTTTCCCTCTTCTTCTCTTTCCATTCCATTGAATTTTATCCTTTCAAGAACTACTTTTGCCTTTCCTCCTTTTCTTCTGTTTCTCATTTGCCCTTTTCTTTTTATTTCCCTTTTGATCTTTCTTTACTACTTTCTACTCTGTTTCTCTTTTCATCTTCCTTCTTCCAGGTTTTCTGAAGTGTTGTTTGCTTTTTTTTTTTATTTCTTCCTTTTATTTTATGTCTTATTTTTCTTTCTGTAGCTTCATTTCCCTGTTCCACTTTTGTATTTATAGCTATTATATTACTTTTTTCTGCTTCCTGCCTGTTTTTATTTCATTTTTCTCTTTATTATTTTCTTTTAATTTTTTTGTTTTGTTCCTTGTTTGCATATTCTGTTTTATTTTCTTCTGTGTATGAGGGGTTTTGTCTTTCCCACCTGAAATGAGACAGCAACTGTGCTCCAAAGCCCAGTCACAACCATACTCTCTGTAGCTCCACCCAATGGGCAAGATCCAATACAAGTTTCTATACTACTTGATCAATGATAGACTGTAGCCAAAGTCAGCCAAACTCACCCTAAACAGAGGTGCACAAACGATGAACAAGAATGCTGTACACATATTTATTCCCTAAATACACCCACAAGAGGCAGCTGGTGAGAGCCTAAGAACACCTCAACATGCAATTATTAATTAAATACAAATACGACAAACCCAGAAAGCCCAGAGACAACAGACAATTTTAGCTGACAAAGAAACAAGAGAGAATGGCTCAAAAAAATAAAATGTGACTAAGATGCAGAGCCAAAATATGTTTCTGAGGAAGAAAAAGGTAATGGAAATAACTGAAAAACAATTCAAAAGAGTGATATTTAGATACATGCAAAGGATTGACAGAAAGGTTGAGGAAACCAAGAAGAACATAGAAAAAAACTTTAATTAGGGAAAACACTATAAAAACAGACAGATAAAATAAATGCAAATCTTGAAACAATACAAACCTTTGCAATTAGAAATGAAGATTAATCCTAAGACTTCAGAAATGGACAACTGAAAGGCCAAAAGACATTTGTATCAATGTAATCCTAATTTAGAAGTTTGAGATAGATCTCTCAATACTAGTATGCTAGAAGAACAGTAAAAAAAAAAAAAAAAGAATGAAAAAATCTGAAGAAGGCCTAAGAGTTATGTGAGACACCATCAAGAAGAATAACTTGTGGATGATACGCATTCCAGAACAGGAAGAGATAATAAAAAGCACAAAGAAAATTGTCAAAGAGTTGTTGGCAGAAAACTTCCCTAACATCATGAAAGATGAGAAGATAAGCATACAAGACACTGAACAAACCCCAAACAAGATAGATCCCAAAAGAAAATCACAACGATATATAAAACCAAAGTCAAAGAAAGAATCCTGAGAGCAGCTCAGAAAAAATAAAAAGTTACCTATGAAGGAGACTCAATAAGACTAAGCTCTCAATTCTCAGCAGAAACCATGCAGGAAAGAAGATAATGCATTGGCATATACAAAACTCTGAAAGAAAAATATTGCCACCAAGAATCATGTATCTAGCAAAGCTGTCCCTTAAATATGATAGTGAAATTAGGACAGTTCCTGATGAAAAGAAAATTAAAGGAATTTATAATGACCCAATCAATCGATGTTACAAAAAAAATCTAAAAGGTGTTTTTGGACCAAGAACCAACAACAGCAGACAACCACCTGAGATTAACATACATGACAACACCACTTGGAACTCAAGCCAGATACAGAAGTATTTAAAATAACATAAACCATTGGCAACTTAGACAGTGGCTACCTAAACTGAGGAGGTGATAAAGGCATGAAGTGACAGCCTTCCAAGGTTTCAAGACGGAGTTTAGTTTAAGAGCGTGTGGGGGAAGATAGAGTCACCACTAAACAGTTTTCATCTTGTCTAGATGGGTCTGGTAAAAAGAGATGAGGATAAGATTT
>NW_006408805.1:1217202-1262401 GCF_000296735.1 Chrysochloris asiatica
AGGGTCAGAGAAAAAGAGGAAGACCCCCAACGAGATGGATCAGCCAGGTGGCATTATTGATGGCGTCTAGTGTGGCGGCTGTAGTGAGGTTGGCCCAGGATCGGACAATGTTTCATTCTGCTGTGCATGGGGTCGCTATGAGTCGGTTCTGACTTGATGGCACCTGATAACAACAACAACTATAAAAACAAAAGAAGGACAGGAAAAGGAAGCTATAGAAGAGAACACACAAAAAAATAAACATGACCCTTAGAAAAAAACAGAGAAAGGGAAGATGAAAAGAATAAAAAGAGGAGTAAAGAAAGATCAAAAGGGGAAAAACAAATGAAGAGGAAAATTAGAGACAGAAAAAGGAAAAACAAAAGTGAAGAAAGAAAGGATAAAATTCGCAGGAATAGCAAAAGAAGGAAGAGAGCGAATAAACAAAACAATGAAACAACTAAAAAGGAAAAACACAAACCCAAAACAAAAACTAGTGCAGCTATTGGACTGAGACAGGAGAAAACTATGGGGGGTTTCTGTAAGTCAAGGAGCTCATAAAATGGGTTCGGAAGGGATGTAACAGCAGAGTTCCTGGCCCTACATGTTCCCACTCTGACTGGTGGGCCACAGTGATGTTTGGGGTCTCCTGGAATTAGTGTGAAGTCAGTCACAGGCAGCGTCCAGTAATTCCCCAGAAGTCTGATTATTTCCTTTTTCCCAATAAATAGTCACTCTTATGAAAGACAGAAGAGCCCTTTGGAGAAGGTTGGGGGAAAGTCTAAGTATAAACTTTGGGGAATGTAGTGGGGTCCTTCCTCAAGGGGTTGTGGATCTGTAACTTACTTCTGATTGACTGAGGGATAGCAACTCTATTCTGGAGATTCCAGTTACTGCCATTCACTTGTTCTAAGTAGGGCTTCACTCCTAGGGACACTCTTCCTAAGTAGCCATGCCATAAATCCACAAGATTCAGATTATTCTGGTTACTACTTTCACTCTAAGGAGCTCTGGTAGCATAGTGGTTACTAATTGGGCTGCAAACCTCAAGATCACTAGTTCGAAACTACCAGCTGTTCCATGGGAGAAAAATGAGGCTTTCTGGTCCTGTAAAGATTTACAGCCTTGGAAACCCTGTATAAGCTTCGCTATGAGTCGGAACCGACTCTACAGCACACATCACCACTTTGACTCTGCTGCCCATTACAGTAACCATGCTCACCTTGACTTTGCTGATTAAGTACTGTTACTTTGCCCCTACCACCATGAGGTCCAATCAGCACCACTGTAGTTGTTACTGTTAAGTGCCGTTGAAGTGGTTCCGATTCATATTGACCCTGAGCAGTTCCTGAGGAACAGCTGGTGGGTTTGAACTGTTGACTTTTCAGATAGCAGTCTAGTGTTTGTCCTACCAATTACGGCAGTTCCCATTGTCAACTCTGACTTACATAAAACAACCATCACAGCAGTCTTCAAAGAGACTTTGACTCCCTTACAAATTTGTTCCTCACTGTTGTGGCAAAAGATGTATCCTCTGGGTATGCATGTGTGGGTCTAAGAGCCTACCCTGATAAATCTACTCTAACATGCCCATTTCCCTAAGCTTTTAGATACTTTGCTTTACTGTATGCCAAGGAAGGTCTGATACTTCAACGTGATTTATTGTAGGCCCCTGAACCATCCATGGTTCAGTTAACCAGCCAGATAAACTATGAGATCCTCCCCTAAATGCATGAGGTAAACCATGGAATGAAGAATCTTTGCTTCTCATAGCAGGCCCATTATCAACGAATTCAGCTGGATCCAATTTTATGTTCCTTATCGCTTATCCACACCCTTAACAGTCATCCCCACGCTTAATTCTCCAGGTTTCTGTTTGTACATACTGTACATGCTAGAAAATTCAAACAATTATTTTGAAGTGTAACGTAGCTCTGCCTATGTCATACTTTGTACTTCATCTTTGGGACTCACTGGGACTTAAGTCTATTTATAGTTCTAGAAGCAATAATGGGTCACGGTTGTCAAGTGAGCGCACTGAGAAATGGAGATACTAAAAGGTTTTAGCTTAGGCTAAAGTGAAATAAAAGGAGCTCTGGTAGCGTAGTGGTTACGAATCGGGCTGTGAACCTCAAGGTTAGCAGTTCAAAACTACCAGCTGTTCCGTGGGAGAAAGATGAGGCTTTCTGCTCCCATAAAGATTTACAGCCTTGGAAACCCTGTACAGGGTCACTAGGAGTCGGAACCGACTCCATGGCACATAACCACCACCATCAAAGTGAAATAACGCCTGAGTAACCATCTGAGTGTAATGGCCTTAGTTAAAATTTAACTCCCTTCTTCACTACATTCCAGAATTACTCACTCCTATTCAATCTCCAGAGCAGAACAAGTAGTCCAAACAAGGAGGACCAGTTCTTCTCCTGGGAAAAGAGGCGAAATCAGCAAACAAGAAAGGCTGTAACAGTCACTACGATTCACTTGTAACCACCCTAACTACTGATATGATCACCCTAATTACTGGAACAGAAAAACAATACAACAATGCCTGATCACAATTACCCCAGATTGTGATTTTCTTTCTCCTTAAAACTCTCAGGTTGCCCTCCAGTAAAAAGGCAGATATAGGAGATTCATGTTCCCCTCTTCTGCTGTGCAGTACTGTCTTGGCACTGAGCACTGTCTCTGAATATTGGCTGTGTTAGCAGCAGGTGACTGAAAAACATCTTTTGTGGTTACAGTTGTATTTCCTGGGACACTGGTAGAAATTACACTCATGTTCATTACAGTACCAAAAAGATGACAACAGGCTAAATGCCTATCAACAGAAGAATGAGTAAACAAACTATGGTATACATAAAACAGAACACCATGCAATGGAAAAGTATGACCAATAAAACATCTCAGTAATATGGATGAACCTGGAAAACATTATGCTGAGTGCAATATGTCAATCACAAAAGGAGGGGAAAATCAAAATGATTCATGGGCTAAAGGGTAGACACTTGTTAACATGGGTGAGAGGGCAGGCATTATTCAAAAAGGGGAGGTTAGCAGAACAAACATGAAGGAAGTAGGAGACACAGGGAGTAATGCAATAGTTAAAGTGAGTAGAGAGAAATACTGTTAACTGTTGGTATGGGGAAGAGATTGCAATTATTGTAATGAAACAAAGTGTATGATTTGTTGAATATGAAACTGATAGCCTGCTATTTAAACTTTCACTTAGCTCAGAAGTTAAAAAACTTAAAAAATGCAAAAGGCTTATAGAAAGAAACACAAATTCTTTGATGGTTACTGGGATAGGAGAAGAAGACTGAGAAAATTACTAACTAGATTGTTATGGTTGTTGTTGTTAGGTGCTATCAAGTTGGTTCTGACCCACAGCGACCATACATACAGCAGAACGAAACACCACCAGGTCCTGCGCCATCCTCACTGCTACACCTGAGCCCATTGCTGCAGCTGTGTCAATCCATCCCGTTGGGGGGTCTCCCTCTTTTTCGTTGACCCTACATTTTACCTAGCATGATGTCCTTCTCCAGGGACCAGTCACTCCTGAAGATAGGTCTGAAGTATGAGAGACAAGGTCTGTCCATCTTGGCTTCTAAGGAGCATTCTGGTTGTACTTCTTCCAGCACAGATCTCTTTGTTCTTCTGGCAGTACATGGTACCTTTAATATTCTTCTCCAACACCATAACTCAAATGCATGTTGTTAAATGCCATCAAGTCAGTTTCTACTCACAGTGACCCTGTACAGTTTCTGAGGAGTGTTTGATGGGTTTGAACTGCCGATCTTGTGGCTAGTAGTCCAGTGCTTATCTTATGGCGCCACACCAGTAGACACATACTAATTTGGGTGGAGGGAAAGTCGACATGAACAAGGTAAAAGAAGACACTGGGGGTACACAAGAATAAAAGGTAACAATGGTAATGGTGAACACTGTTACATACAGAATCCTGCAATAACAATACCAACAAACAACAACTGATGCACGTTGTTGTTGTTGTTGTTGTTGTTGTTAGGTGCCATCGAGTTGGCACCGACTCATAGCGATCCTATGTACAACAGAATGAAACACTACCCGATCCTGGGCCAACCTCACAATTGTCACCACGATTGAGCCCAATGATGCTCCCATTTTGCCAATCTATCTCGCTGGGGGGTCTTCCACTTTTTCTCTGACCCTCTACCTTACCAAACATGATATCCTTCTCCAGTGACTGGTCCCTCCTGACAATATGTCCCAAGTATGAGAGACAAAGTTTGGCCATCCTGGCCTCCAAGGAGCACTCTGGCTGCACTTCTTCCAACACACATCTGTTGGTTCTTTTGGCAGTCCATGGTATTTTCAGTATTCTCCTCCAACACCATAACTCAAAAGCATCAATTCTTCTACAGTATTCCTTATTTACTGTCCAGGTTTCACATGCATGAGGTTATTCAAAATACCATGGTTTGGGTCAGGCTCACCTTAGTCCTCAAGCTGACATCTTTGCTCTTCAGCACTTTAAAAAGGTCTTGTACAGAAGCTTTGCCTAATGCAAAACGTCGTTCAATTTCTTGACTGCTGCGTCCGTGAGTGTTGATAGTTGATCCAAGAAGAATGAAGTCCTTGACAACTTCAATCTTTTCTCCATTGATAAGAATGTTGTTTATTGGTCCAGTGGTGAGGATTTTTGTTTTCTTGACATTGAGATGTAATCCATATCGAAGGCTGTGCTCATTAATCTTCATAAGTAAATGTTTCAAGTCCTCTTCACTTTCAGCAAGCAAGGTTGTATCATCTGCATATCGCAGGTTGTTAATGAGACTTCCTCCAATACTTACTCCACATTTTTCTTCATAGAACCCAGCTTCTCAGATTATTTGCTCAGCATACAGGCTGAATAAGTATGGTGAAAGAATACCAACCCTGTTGCACACATTTCTGAATTTTAAACCATTCAGTGTTCCCATGTTCTATAAGAACAACTGCTTTTTGGTCCATGTTCAGATTCCTCATGAGCACAGTTAAGTGTTCAGGAATACTCATACTTTCCAATGTTGTCCACAGCTTGACATGATCAACACAATCAAAAGACTTTGCATAGTCAATAAAGCACAAGTAAACATCTTTCTGATATTCTCTGCTTTCAGCCAAGATCCATTGAGCATCAGCAATGATATCTCTCGTTCCATGGCCTCTTCTGAATCCGGCATGAACCTCTGGAAGTTCTCTATCAATGTATGCTTGCTGCCATTTCTGTATTACCCTTAATAAAACTTTACTCACATGGGATATATCAAAGATATTGTCCGATGATTTTTGCATTCCATTAGGTCACCTCTCTTTGGAATGGGCACAAATATTGGATCTCTTCCAATCAGTCGGCCAGATAGTTGTCTTTAAAATTTCTTGGCATAGATGAGTGAATGCCTCCAGTGCCGCCTCACTTTCTTGAAAGATTTAAACTTTTATTCCATCTTTTCCTGGTTTCTTGTTCTTTGCCAATTCCTTCAATGCACTTCTTCCTTCAGTATCATTGGCTCTTGATCATATATGCTACCTCTTGAAATGGCTGAACATCAACCATTTCCATTCGGTACAGTGATTCTATGTATTCCTTCCATCTTCTCTTGATGCTTTTTGCATCATTCAATAATTTGCCCAGAGAATCCTTCAATAACGAAAGCCAATGCTTGAATTGTTTCTTCAGTTCCCCCAGCTTGAGAAATGCTGAGCGTGTTCTTCCATTTTGGTTTTCTGACTCCAGATCTTTGCACATTTTATTATAAAATATTTGACTTTGTCTTCTCAAGCTGACCTTTGAAATTTTCTGTTCAGCTCTTGGACCTCCTCATTTTTTCCATTTGCTTTAGCATCTCTACACTGGAGAGCAAGTTTCAGTGTCTCTTCTGACATCCATTTTGATCTTTTCCTTCTTCCTTGTGTTCTTAATGACTTCTTGCTTTCTTCCTGTATGATATTCTTGATGTCATCCCACAACCCTTCTGGTCTTCAGTCTTTAGTGTTTAATGTATCAAATCTGTTCTTCAGATGATCTCTAAACTCAGGTGGGATGTATTCAATGTCATATTTTGGCTCTTGTGGACTTGTTTTCATTTTCTTCAGCTTCAGTTTGAATTTGCATACGAGCAATTGATGGTTTGTTTCACAATCTGCCCTGGCTGTTTTTACTTATGATATGGAACTTTTGCATCATTTATTTTCACAGATGTAGTCAACTTTATTTCTGTGTATTCCATCTGGTAAGGTCTGTATAATCATCTCTTATGCTTTCTAAAGAAGTATTTGAAATGAACAAATTATTGATTTTGCAGAATTCAATCATGCGATCTCCAATACAGATGCAAAAAAACTTATTGCCATCAAGTTAATTCCACCTCACAGTTATCCTTTAAAACAGTAGAAGTGCTCCACAGAATTTCTGAGGCTGTAAATCTTAATGGAAACAGACTGCCTTATCTTTATCTTGTAGAGCAGCTGGTGGGTTTGAACCACCAATCTATCAGTTAGCAATCCAACACTGAATGTACTGTGCTACCAGTGTTTTGTTTTTTTTTTATACTAATAGACACATTTGTAGATTTGTAAGTAGAATAGGTGTGTGAAAACATCCATGAATATTTATATAGATAGGTTTAGCAGAGGAGAGTTCTATGTTTTTGTACGTGCTAAAGATGTATCTATGTATATAGTAGAACATATATATCAAGGGGTAAAGTTATGAAAATGTTTAGTCATAACAAATACCTTGAAAGACTGAGTCATTGGCTGGGGACTCAGGACCATAGTTTCAGGGGACCTCTTGGTCAATTAGCATAATATAGTCCATAAACACAATGTTCTATATTTTACTTTAGTGAGCAGTGAGCATTGACTGGGGTCTTAAAAGCTTGCAAGGGGCCATCTAAAATGCTATTATTGGTCTGTTCACATCCACAGCAAAAAAGAGCCAAGAAAATCAGACTTACAAAAACAGTTACTCCTAAGGAGTAATGGAACATATGAACCACAGTCTCCACAGAAGAATCAAATGGTTCCGGCTCTCATTACCAATTCTGTGATAAGGATTACAACAGAAGCTCCTGGACACAGAACAATATTCAAAATCCTAAACTGATCAGATTTACTGGGCTGATAGAAACGGTGGAATCCCCTGACTATGATCCTTAGACACCGTGCAAATCTGAAAGTGAATCTGTCAACCCCGGGAAGCACCTTGCAGTCAAACATAAGACACGTCTATAAAGTGAACAGTAACATACATGAGATACAGATTTCTTAGAACAACCAGCCGTATGAAATCAAAGGGGCAGCATTTGCCCAAAAATACATTTCAGAAAGCAGAAAGAGGTAGGAAAGTAGGACGAATGAACACAGGTAACCCAGGGAGGAAGTGGGAACAAGACTGTTCCATTAAGGGAATTGTTGAAAGTAAACTTACACCCAAACCACATTAAAATGTTCCAAAACAAAAAGAATTAAAAGCACTAATCACAGAAACATGTCATATCCTGAGCTTGCTCACAAATGGGAACTTTCCATGTGAAAGCTTAAACACATCAAAGACTGAAGGCCAAGGTACAGTTCTACATTTCACAGATGTTTGGGGAGGAAAAAAATGTTATTTAGAGACTGCTGGATTAACTAAAATACATTTCAAAACTTGTTATCCCCTATAATTAAAGAACACAACTACACTGAGAAAAAACAACATTAATGGCAACTCACCAACTGTGAGGAATGCTTCTGACTGCACCGTACCATGTTCATTTGTAGCTTCACAGATGTATTTCCCAGCATGTTTCTGACTAACAGCCTGAATATAGAGAGAACTTAAGCCAGCTCGCGACATTACGAAGTAAGCAGGGTCCAGGTTAACAGCTTCAGGCTTCGCTAAGTGTGATCTTGGGGATTTAGATCGAAGGATCTGAGATGGGTGGCTGGTTATCAACCCATGGCTGTCATACCAACGAAGGATTGGAACTGGCAGTCCAGTGGCATTGCAGAACAAAGTAACAACATCTCCATCTACCACCTTTGCACTTGCTGGTGCTGTAATTATAACTGGCTTGAATCCATTGTCTATTAAAAAAAGTAATTCATATACAAAACATTAAGAACATTATAGTACATAAAACACAAAATAATTCCATCCTATTGCATGAATGTTTTAGTAATGATCAGAACAATGTTCACCAATAGAAAATGTCAATGAATGTAGACTTCATCTTACTCTGCGGCCACAAAACATTCATTCCTATGTAGATGTATTGTCCTTCAAAAAGAAAGAAATGTACACACAAAAAAATATTAAGAGCTTTCTAAAAGTATATTATACATATCTGACTACTATAAATACAGAACATATGAAACCAAACCCTTGAAACTTAAATGTGAAAAAGATATAAAGAAGCATAAGGCTAAATACAGTTCTTTCAAGAAAAGTCAATTCTAGGGGAGCAAAACAAAACAGCATAAATACAAAAAGCCTAGAGCAGGGAGGTGTGGATGCGGGTTAAAGGTGATAAGCTTACTTCTTACCACAGACATAAACAACATTTTTGTTTCAATACTAAAGTGGCACCAGCTGTTTCCTTTTGGTCCCAGATCCTCTCTGGGAGTATTTTTAAGTGACACTACAATGGAATAAGGACATATTGTCAAGAGGGACCAACTGCAGGAGAAGGATATCATGTTTGGTAAAGTGAAGGATCAGAGAAAAGGAGAAAGACCCCCACCCAGCGAGATGGATTAGCAAAGTGGCAGCAGCAATGGGCTCAAGCATGTCAACAATTGTGAGGTTGGCCCAGGACCAGGCAGTGTTTCATTCTGTTGTACATAGGGTCGCTATGAGTCAGTACCAACTCGATGGCACCTAACAACAACAATGAAATACTGATCAACACAAATGATGCTTCCTCTAGTATTTCCCTCTTTTCCCTGTCCTACCTACTGCCACTGAGTCACTGCCACTGAGGAGAAGCTGCTCCTAAAGGTTTTCAAGACTAAATATGGCAGCAGACAGCTTCATCTTTCTCCTTTGGAGCAGCTATTGCATTTGAACAACTACACTAGTAGTTAACATCCCAATACTTAACCCATTATGCCACTAGGGCTCTACTGAAGCTAAATTCCTACTTTTAACAAAACCAACCAACACTAGGCACTATCAGACTTCTTAATTTTTGCTACTCTAGTTGATATCTAGTGTGGTACTGTGGGTTAATGCACTGGACTGCAAGGCCGGTTTGAACCACAAGGTTGGTGGTTCAAGCTCACTAGTTACTCCTCAGAAACACTCTGCAGGGTCCCTATGAGTCAGAACCAACTAGATGGCACATAACAACAAGTGGTATCTCACTATTAGTTAAAGTGATGGACTGCAAGGTCAGTCTGAACCACAAAGTCAGTGGTTCAAGCTTACTAGCCACTCCTTGGAAACCCTATACAGGGATGCTGTGAGTAGAATTGACTGGACGGCACTTAATGAAAAATTACAAAGTGGCATCCCACTGACCACAACCTGTATTTCCCTGAGTACTTATAATGGTTGGACATTTTTTTATGTGTTTATGTTCCATTCATCTTTTTAATCCACTGTCTTTTGAAGTTTTTTCTATAGGATCATTTATCTTTTTCTTAATGCTACAGAGAAGTTCCTTATGTATACTGTTGTTGTTGTTGTTGTTATGTGCCGTGGAGTTGTTTCCGACTCATAGTGACCCTGTACAGGGTTTCCGAAGCTGTAGGTCTTTATGGGAGCAGAAAGCCTCATCTCTCTCCCACAGAACAGCTGGTAGCTTCAAACTGCTGTCCCTGAGGTTCGCAGCCCGATTTGTAACCACTACGCTACCAGAGAACACTAACTACATATATTTTGCTAGTTATATATGTTCATAGTATTTATCACATTTCTTGCTTTTCTTTTCATTTTTTTATGATATCTTTTAATAGTCAACTTTATCCATCTTTTTGAAAAACTAGCATTTTAAATTAAATGTTTTGTTAAATGTGTCTACCCAGAGATATCTAGATATTCCCTATGTTCTCCACAGAAGCACTTACATTTTGCTTTTATATTTAAGTATTAGCTCCATTGTCAATTCATCTTTGTATATGAAGTGAGTTAGAGATTTAATTTCACTGTTTTCTTCATGGTGAAAACATTTCACCTCATTATCTGAAATTTGACATCCCTTCTCTGATGTGAGCTGGTAGCGCCATCTCAGTCAAGTCATTATGCACTAATGTCTCTTTTGGCAATTTCTATTTTGTTCCATGAGTCTATTTCTGTTCTTGCACATAACTTTCTGAATTACTATAGATTTAAAAATAAATTTTAGTATCTTATAAGACAAGTCTTCCAAGTTCTTTTTCTTCTTATTTTAGGAGTATCTGACCTATTCTTGGGCCTTTGAGTATTCTCAGATAAATTTTAGAATCAATTTTTCTGGGTTCTCAAAATACTCTTATGTATTAAATAGAAATTTTATGAATCAAAAAACAGTTTTGGGGATATCCAACAACTATATGATGCTGAATTTGGGTAGCCATGAACTGTAATATTTCCATGTAATAGAGTCTTCTTTAATAAAAAGCTAATTTTTAAATTATATTTTGTTTGTTCCTAATAGTTTGTTGGCAGATTATTAGAAATAATAAGAGTGTTTAATAAGCTATCTGGATGAAGATCAACTAATTCTTGTTCCTTGATCTTCATCCAGACACCTTGGCAAATATTTTTTATTATTTCTAATAATTTGCCAACAAACTATCTAGAACATTCTGTTGACAATTATATCATTTGTAACTTAATAAAACTATGGCTACTTTTTTTAATCCTTAAATCTTTTATTTCTGTTTCTTGAGGCTCATTAGGGTTCTCAAGTATAATCATGAATATAAGATACTATACAGGGAAAGCTTCTAACATTTCACCATTAAATATGATGTTTTCTTAAGTTTTCACTAAATATTCTTTATCAAGTTAAGAAAATGTTCTTCTATTTCCACTTTTCTAAGAGTGTCTAACATGAATAGATAATTTGTGAAACGTTTTCTGAGATGATCAAATTGTTTTTCTCCTTTATTTAATAAGAAGGGTAAATAAAATTTAAATTTTTTTAATGGATTCCAAGGATAACTCCTTGGTCAAGATTCATTTTCTTTTTTATACATTGCTGAGCTGTCAATATTTTTTTAAAGATTTTTGTACCTACATTCATAACACAAGAAAAGATGAAGCTGTCTGCTCCCTTCAAGAGTTAGTCTTGAAAATACTACGTAAGGTGGCTATGAGTTGAAACTGACTTGATGGTAGCGAGCTTGCCTGGGGTAGGATTTGTAATTGAGATCGAACTTTAATTTTCCTTTCTTGTACTATCTTTTGTAACTGCAGAATCAAGATTATACTGCCTGAACATCAGCAAAAACAAATAAAAAATGTATGTGCAAGTATATATGTATCTATGCAGGCACATATGTATATGGTGGTAGGTAGTGTGCCATGGAGTTGGTTCCAACTCATAGTGACCCTATATAGGATTTCCAAGGCTGTAAATCTTTATGGGAACAGAAAAATAGATTCAAACTTCTGACCTTGAGGTTAGCAGCCCAACTCATAATCTACTACGTTACTAGGAATTATTAGATATATATGTGGTTAAGTGCCATCAAGTCATTTCTGACTCATAGTGACCCTGTATAGGGTTTCTGAGGAGCGGCTGGTGAGTCTGAACCGCCAACCTTGCTATTCAAACCAATCTTGTAGCTGAGTGCTTATCCTACAGTGCCAATTGTTGTTGATGTTAAGTGCCATTGAATCTATTCCAACTCAATAGTGATCCTGTACAGGGTTTCCAAGGAGCAGCTGGTGAGTGTGAACTGTCGACCTATGGTTCAAACCAACCTTGCAGTCCAGTGCTTTATCCCCCAGCACTACGCATGTATATATAAATACATTAGTTAATAAGCCACAAAATAATGCCAAGTTGTATTTTTCATAAGAATTTATGCATATTTGCCAATATTTATAAATTTCTGGTATAAAGTATATCAGGCTGCTGCTGTTAGGTACTGATGAGTTGCTTCTGACTCATAGCTATCCTATGCACAACAGAACAAAACACTGCCTCATTACTGTCCCATTCTCACAATTGCTATGTTTGAGGTCTTGTTGCAGTCAGTATCTCATTGAAAGTCTTCCTCTTTTTCACTGATCCTCTACTTTACCAAGCATGATGTTGTCCTTTTCCAGGGAATGGTCCTACGTGACAACATGTCCAAAGAACATGAGACAAAAAGTCTTGCCATCCAGGCTTCTAGAGAACATGTCAGAAATACTTCTTCCAAGACAAGATATGCTTATTCTGCTGGTAGTCCATGGTGTAGTCAATACTCTTCAACAATACTATAGTTCAAATACTTTAGTTCTTCAGTCTTCCTTATCCAGTGTCCAACTTTTGTATGCATATGAGGCAACTATATGCATATGAGACGTGGGTCAGGCACACCTTAGCCCTCAAAATGACATCTTTAATCTTTAACACTTTACAGAAGTGTTTCGCACTACATTTGCCCAATGCAATACAATGTTTCATTTCTTGATTGCTGTTTCCATGGGTGAAGACTATGGATCCAAGTAAGTATAAATCCTTAACAACATCAATATTTTCTCCATTCATTATGATGCTATTTACTGGTCCAGTTGTGAAGATTCTTGTTTTCTTTACGTTTGGTTGTAATCCATATTGAAAACATTGTAGCCTTTGATCTTCATCAAAGTGCTTCAAGTCCTTTTCAACTCTGGGCAAGCAAGGTCATGTTATTTAAGTATCACAGGTTACTAATAAGTCATCTTCCAATCCTGATGCCATTTTTTCTTCATAAATCCAACTTCTCAGATTATATGTTCAGCATACAGACTAAGTATGGTGAAAGGATACAACCCTGACACATACATTTCATGAGTTTTGTCAATGGTCTTGATATTTTGTATCTCTATAACACTTGAGCTTATAGCCCTTTTTAATTTTCATTTATATATGCTTTTATTTTTCTTGGTTAATTTTGCCTAAGATTACCATTTTATTAAATTTTATTTTAAAAATTACTTTTATCTTTATTAATTCTACTTTATCTTTGTTTTCCATTTAGTTGATTATCTTTATAATCTCCTTTCTTTGAATTCATTCTGTTTTTATTTTCTTTTATAAGCATTTAAGCCTATAAATTTCAGTCTAAGGTTCATTTTTGCTGTATTACACACACTTGATATGGCATTTTCAATATCATTCAGATCATAGTTTTTTTAAATTTCCATTATGATTTTAATTTAAATTTCCAAATTCATGGTGATTTGTAAAATTACACATTAATTGCACTAGATACAGTATGATATGCTGTATATCATATTGATTCCTTGACATTTAGGACATGCTTTACAGCCTACTGGACGGAACAGTCTATTGTTAAAGTATTTCATGAATGGTTAGAAGAAAATGCATATTTTCTAATTGTTAAGTGTAGAGTTCTAAAGATGTTCAGCAAATCAATACTCTAAATTACATATCGTTCAAATCTTCTGTGCCTGTACAGATATTTATTTATTTTTGGAGGGGGATTCTGTTTAACCTATTAATAACTGAGAGCAGTATTTGGTAGTTAATCACTGAAGAGGGTCCTCATGCTCTGGTGTAGCCTTCCCTTCCCTTGAATCTCAGCTCTCCACATGAATCAGTTGTGACTATAAAAAGCACTGGAAACGATACAGTGTAACTTGGTAGGGTTAGGTCAGAGAAATCTTACTAGTTGTGGTTACCCATTTGCACCACCCAAGAAACCCTTTATAAAAAAATTTTATAACAGTTACTGCATATCAAAAACTAATCTAATGCACAACCTTGGAACTACAGTGCTCTCGGATACAGAGATTGAGACATGGCTGGAATGGGGAAAAGGGAGGAATAATGTTAAGATGCTTGGTTGTCTTTTGAATCTTGGTTTTCCTTGCATTATAATATAAAATAGACACTGGAGGGGGAGAGAAAGGAATAGTCAGAAACATCACCATAGAAAGCTTTTAAGTCCGTCTTCTGTCTATAACTGACTGGAACACCTAAAATGGGGCTACAATGTGCCCAGTGAAGGAGGCTCCCTGTGGAGCCTCTGCAATACATAAGACTATAGGTAGAAGCCTGAACCATATCCAGATCTCCAGAGGTAGGAAATTTCCACTTGAAAGGACGAGCAGACCAGCCTGGAACGGCTAGAAGAATAGAAGAAACTTCTTGAAAGAAAGACCTACAGGAAAAATACAAAACAATAGAGGCAGACGGACTGTTACTACAAGAACAAACAAGTTGCTTGCCCAGCAAACATCAAGGCAAGTGATTGGGTCCCCTCACTGCAAACCCCCTTCCAAGACTCAATGGGAATACACGCTCTGATTGGTGACCACGCTTGTCACCAATAAGGGGAAGTGAGGGAAAAACAACAATGAAGTGGCGAGCTAAGCCCTACAATATGGAGAGTGAAGCATTCAGCTGATAAAAAGAGAGGGCATACGCACAAGAACACCCACACTTGCAGATAATACCCACTTGACCTGGCTTTAATGACTGGATGATCAGAGCTCAACCAGAAAAAGAAAGAAGAGGAAAAAAAGAGTAATCTGATGCAATTTGATGAACTTGACCTACATCTATGGAAGCAGAAGGTCAAAAGAGGGAACAAATTCTTACAGCAAAAATCATTCCCACCCCCTCCTTACACATAGTAGACAGGGATGGGCAACTTGGACACTGGCTACCCAAAATGGGGTGGTAGGGCTACAAAGGCAAGAAGTGACTGGCTTACAAGCTTTCAAGAGGGAACCTAGATACAGGGGTCCTGGAGGAAGGCAGAATCTCCAGTGAGTAGCATCCAATCTGCCTAGGCGGAGTTGATGAAATGAAATGCAGATGGGTCTCTTGTGATACAACAGTGAATAATTGTTATCAGTACTGATTGTGAAGGTTGGAAATGTAAAGGTAGACATTTTATAGCAAGGAAGGAAGTGATTAACTTTTCAGTTTAGGAGCAGAGGTCCCTAGGACCATCAATGGAGAAGAGCCGAGAGCAGCACCCTACCCAGAGAAACAGTGATGCCTGAGATGGAGGCAGAGACAAAGATGTGGAGACATGGAGCAGCAGGGGGCTTTAGATCCAGAGAGGGAGAGCGACTGTGAGCTAAAGAGTGGGAGGGAGGGATAGTGTAGGGGGCAGGCTTGCAGGGTATACTCTTTGGTTGGTTGATGATGCATGGAGGGGATTGTAACCATGGCAATGATACGATGTACGATAGAATGAATGTAAAACTAACGTTCTCCCATGTAAACTATCATATAATTCACAATAAAACACTAAAAAAAAAAGGTTCAAGAACAAAGATGTACATTTGAGGATTAAGGTATGCATGTGAAGTTGGACAATGAATAAGGAAGACCATAGAAGAATCGATACCTTTGAATTATGGTGTTGGCAAAGAATTTTAAGTGTATCATGGACTGCCAGAAGAACAAACAAATTTGTCTCAGAAGAAGTACAGCCAAAGGAGGGATGGTGAGACTTCGTCTCTTTTCCTTTTGGCATGTTGTCAGGAGGGATCATTCCTTGATGAAAGACATCATGCTTGGTAAAATGGAGGGTAACAAAAAAAGAGGAAGATCTCCAACAAGACAGATTGACATAATGGTCACAGTGATGGGATCAAACAATAATTGTTAGGACGGCACAGGACCAGACAGAGTTCTGTTCTCCTGAGCATAGGGTTGCTACGAATCAGAACTGACTCAACAGTATCTAACAACACAACAACATAGTATAAACTTTTATGCACTGAGAAACTAAGAAATGCATTTGACTTGTTTTATTGCGATATTTGCTTTATTGTGGTGATGTGAAACCAAACCTACAATAGCTCTGAAGTATGTCTGTACTGTTTTTTATGCAGTGAATAAGATAGAACAATGATGTTTAGGGAAAACCAGTCTAGGTGTGGTGTGCTGCTCTCATTCCCTTGAGTGGTCACCATTCATTGCTTGGGTCATCTGCTACTGGAGAATTGTACAGGCTTGTTGTATATTAGCCGAGCCTCCCACAAGGACTTCACCTAAAGATGCTCTCATGTTTTGCCTTCTATGTTTTGAAAGTGCTACAAAAAGAAGTCTCATGAGGTCTTTTTAGTATTAGTTGTAAAAGACATTGTTAACATAAACTCAGAGTGCGCCAAATAAAAGGCATTTCCATCAGAATTTAATTCAATTCATTTTCTCTGTCCTGGAAGACTGATAATTGATTGTTGTTGTTGTTTGTTTTGTTCTTCCTCCTTCCTGTAAAGACAGCTATACATAAAAAGCTGTCTTTAAACAACCCTAATCTAATACATAATGATCTATGAATCAATAAGAAAAAAGACAAGGAATCTAATTTCAAAATGGGCAAGACCATCACTAGTCAATACACAGAAAAGCAAATGCAAATGGCTTCTAAGTATATGAAAAGATACCCAACTTTACTCATAATAAAAGAAATGCCGATTTTAAAATAATGGTTTAGTTTATGGGATTGACAAAGGTTTTTAAAAAAGCTGACAATAACTTGCTTTGGTGAGGGTATAGAGAAACACATACTGTTATAGAATGCTGGTGGGAGAATAAATGTATTCAATTATGTAGAACAATTTACTATTATTTATCAAAACTGCCTATTCATATATGTTTCTATTCAGCAAGTTCATTTCTAGGAAGTTATTTTATAGATACTTGCACATGTGCAAAATACTCTACATATGTATTTACTGTAGCTCTACTTGTAACAGCAAAAAATTAGAAAGGACTATCAATAATGTATTAGTCAAATCATTAAAACTATACAATGGAATATTAAGCATTTAATTTAAATTTAAAGAGGATTTAATTTAATTTAAAGAGGAATGAGAATACCTTTTTATGGACCATATGGGAAGACATCCAAGATATATCCTAAGTGAAATTTTTTATGTAAAGCAAGCTACCACCATTTATATAAAAACAAAAACAAAACAACAAAAAAATTTTTTTATAAAATGCCTATACATACCCATGTGTATGTAACTGCTTATATATGCACATTGAAGGATATTCAAGAAACGATGAAACAAGTTAATACTGAAGTGGAGAACTAACTAGCTGGGAAATACTCATTAAACTATGTAGCATCTCTTGAAAAGAAATTAAAAAAAATTTTTAATGATCTTGACAAGGAAATGGCTATAAGGAACTAGAAAAACAAACATGGAAGCTGAACACAGTTCTGTTATGGTTACAGAATTCTTTTAATAAATATTATTTCATTCTTAACCATATCAACAGTCTATCAATAAAATAAAAATTCCTATATTGCAGGACCTACAAGCCTACCTTTTTCAATTTCAAGTCTCCCAGTAGACTGCATAAATCCAATCCCATTATCTGCTATACACTGATACAGCCCAGAATCTTCCATGGTAACATCACTAATTTTCAATCCATTTCCTGCAGTTAGATGGCGTGGAGAAGGATGAACAGGTTGTGCATTATGAAACCAGGTACAGTTGGGGACTGGGTTACCATGAACATCACAAGAAAAATGTACTGTGGCACCCAGAGACACTGTCTGATCCTGCAGTCCTTTAGAAATTGAAGCATGTTCTGAAAATAAAACAATAAATTAAACTCTAGTCCTTAAAGAGTCCTGCTTAGCTTATCCTGTAGGATAAGCACTTCTACTAAACATGAGATTGGCTGTTCAACCCCACCAACCAAACCACTCCTTGAATACCCTGTACAGCATGGCTATGAGTCGGAACTGACTCGACAACACTTAACAACAACCACCTCTCAAATTATCACTTGAGTCATATAAAGTCTTCGCTCAACCAATAACTAGATGAAACTAAGTTGCACTGTTTATTGGCATTCTCCTATCTGCTGTGGTCATCAAGAAAAAAATAGATATGAATTTTAGCTTTCCTTTAAGAGGATGAATCTTATGTTATTAATACATTAGTCTCTTTTTTATGCCTTTCTCCTCCCACTCGCTCATCTCTCACTGCTGTCTTGTTAGGTGCCAAAGAGTTGGTTCTGACTCATATCGACTCCTGTATAGGGTTTCTGAGGCTGCAAGTCTTTACAGGAGAAGAAAGTCTCATCTTTCTCCCGACATCTCCCACAAAAAAAAAAAAAAAAAAAACCACAAATATTCACACCCACCCACAAACAGTTTCAAATCCTGGGCTTCGATCAGCATTTTTTTCAGGCAGTTGGTTTGAAATAAAGCAAATGTTTTCCTGAATTTCATACTAAATAACAACCAAAAATAAACAAGGTTTATTCAAAGGTCAATTCTACTTTGAAGTTGTTGCCATTAAGTGTCATTGAATGAGTTCCCACTCATAGTGACCCTGTATATGGTTTCCAAGGAGAGGTTGGTGGGTTTGAACTGCTCACCTTGCAGCTAAACAGGCTAGTGCTTATACTACTGAAACACAGGTATACTAAAGAGAAATTTTCCTTAAATCCTTTAAAGTCACATTTTCCTAGACACTAACCACTCATCAACATTTATGGTGTATGTCCAAACCAAATGATCCAACTCTAACTAAAAAGAGCTCTGGTAGCTCTTTTTACAAGTGGGTCAGCAGTTCGAAACTACTAGCTGTTCCACAGGAGAAAGATGAGGCTTTCTGCGCCCATAAAGATCTACAGCCTCAGGAACCCTGTACAGGGTCACTATGAGTCAGAACCGACTCCTCGGCACATAACCACCACCACCAACCCTGATTATCACTGTATTTTAAAGCCTATTGGCCATACACTCAGACTAATTTCAGTGTTGCTGACTTACATCACTGCTACAAAGAAACACATGCAGAGGAACTACAACATTTTATTATATTAAGACTCTACTTCTCATTCATTTTTCTCCTGGTTTTCATGAAAATATACTGATAGAAGACAACATTGACAGGTACCACATAAATATGTGAGATAAATATGTGAAGTAGCTGAAAAAAAGGTAGTAATTCTGAGACTAAGAGAATATACTGCAATGTGGTTGGAAATAATGCAATTTAATGAGCCTACGTGTGAAGCAGACATAGGTGAAAGTATCTTGAAGGGCAGACAAGATGAAATAGATATCCTTGTGAGTTGGCATGTTCTAGTCAGTGCTGAATTTTTCCCAACCAACTGACAGCACCTAACAACAACAACTGAGTCTTTCTTCTCCCTCCTGGATGCTACATATTAATACAGCCTAGAAGTGCCCAGTTACTGATTTCCAGTCCCTTTCCTTCATGACATGGAACCAAGAACAAACTCTGCATTATATAACCAGTTGGAGGTGAAGTTCCCAAGAATATCTCATGTGAAACCATGTTTTGTGCCCCTCAGAAATTTAAGGGGCAAAAAAACTGCCTAATTTAGCAGTCCTTAAGAAAAAAATAAAGCTACTAGCATAGATATTTCCAGGTCTTGTTTCATTTTTAGTTTATAAATTGATCTCCCATTCAAACATCCATGAGACCAGCAAAAAGCTTGACTGAAAAAACCAAAACTGTAGTCAATATCATCTTACCAAGAACATTCACCATGTAAGTCACATGCTTTAGGTTCCCAGACTTGTTTCCCACCACACAAGAGTAGTTTCCAGAGTCCAATGGGTCAATGCTATCCGTGGTAAGATGCGAATACAACCGTCTCCAACTGCTTCCCAGCACAGCATCCTGGCCATCCTTCAACCAGTACACTTGAGAAATGGGGACTCCCCTCACTACACACTCCAGGGTTACAGGACTATGAGAAAGAACAGCTAGTGACTGAGAAAGAGTGGGGTGAAGAATGTAAAAATCATCTGAAGAAGGGCCTAGAAAAAGAAGGGAAACCAGAATTCGTTAAGAATTCACTTCCAATTTCTTTCCTAACAAAACTATGAACAGCCCCACTATCTTATTTACTCTGCTTTATACTACAAGGTCCTAGGCAGTAGTGAAACCATTTTCAGTTGAGAATAAAAATTAAAAGATGTTGTAGTCCTTTAGAGATATTTCAGAAATAGCAGTTTGAACTCTAGATATCTAAAGAAGTTCTGAAACCACTACCTTATTATACTTTTTTAAAAAAATGTTTTATTGTGAATTATGTGATAGTTTACAAGGGAGAACATCAGTTTTACATTTATCCTATCCTATATCATTTCATTGCCATGGTTACAATCCCCTCCATGCATCATCAACCAACCAAAGGGTACCTTATTGTACTTTTCAGTATTAGTTCTATCCCAACTCAACTACCAGAATCTAAAATTCTAAATTCAAAGAAAACAGATACGTTTCTAAAAGTTTTATAATTTAGTCAGCCATCAATAAAGTTATATTTTCTCTACAATTTTCTTTTTGTTTGCATTATATTTTCAAAACATGTGCAGTACTACTATAAAATGCATTAGTGTTTACTTTTAAAAAAGATTTTAGGACAAATAGAATCTGAAAGAAAAATGAACTCTCATATTCCAACTTTTCATAAGAGATTTTTTTTTAAGGACTTCTCTTCTTCTAATTACCATTATTCTCCCAAATACTTACGACTCACAAGGAGCTTTTGGCCAATGGGTTCAACTTTCAGTTCCTGTGTCACAGGATTATACACTGCACATTTATATGATCCCCTGTCCTCTAAAGATACATTCAAAATCTGAAGATTTCCTGATGGAAGGATTAAGTAATTATCTGAAGAAGGAAGAGAGAATAGAGTTATGCTTCTCTCATTTACTGACGGATATCACAAAACAAGCAGAAACTAACAATGGTTGATTGATAGGGTTTTAATTTAGACAAATAGTGGTCAAGGAAAACTCGTGAAATGAAGGAAAAGGAAAAACAAAGCGTTAACAGTACTAAAGTAACAAAATCAAACCTATCATTAATATTTTAACAAAAGACCACACATTGAGAATACCGAAAACAAAAGATACTTGTTTAGAGAAAGACATAAAATCTAATTTGCCAACCTACCTAAAAACAAACAAAAACCCCAAACTCACTGCCACTGAATTGATTCCAACTCCTGGTAAACTCGTGTTGTGCAGATTAGAACTGCTCCATAGTGTTTTCTTGTAATCTTAATGGAATGGAGTGCCTGGGTACTGTAAATTGTTAAACTTTCAGCTATTTAAAAAAAAAAAGGTGGGTGTTTAGAACCCACACATGGGTGCCTCAGAAGTAAATACTGGCAATATGCTTCCCAAAGGTCACAGCCATGGAAACTATGGAGGACAGCTGTAATCCGGAGTTGTAATAGACTTGACAGCAAACTACAATAATTTGTTTGTTTGTTTTTAAAGGTTTTTATTGTGGGTTAAGTAAAAGTTTACAGGGAAGATCATCAGTTTTACATTCAGCAAATCATACACCTTGTTTCATTATGATGATTATAAACCCCTTCATGTACCATCAGTTAACAGTATTTCTCTCTATTCACCTTAGTTGTTTTGTTTTTTTTTTGGTCAATATGGACTCGATGGCACCTAACAACAAGAACAAAAAACAGGCATATGTAATAATTTACACCACCAAGGAAGAAGAAGTGACGAATTACTTCCGAATATTTAGTCAATGAAAACCTTATGAATAGTAGAGAAACACTGTCAGATATAGTGCCGGAAAATGAGTCCCTCAGGTTGGAAGGCACTCAAAATGCGACTGGGGAATAGCTGCCTCCTCAAAGTAGAGTTGACCATGATGACACGACTGGAGTAAAGCCTGTGGGAGAAAAGCCCTGGGTACCTTCATTTGCTGATGGGTACAAATTAAAATGAAGAGAAACAGCTGTGAACATCCACTGAAAATCGGAACATGGAATGTACGAAGTATGAAACTGGGAAAATTGGAAGTTGTCAAAAATGAAATGGAACGCATGAACATAGATTATCTTAGGCATTATTAGTGAGCTGAAATGGACTGGTATTGGCCATTTTGAATCTGACAACCACATGGTTTGCTATGCCAGAAATGACAAATTGAAGAGGAATGGTGCTATATTCATTGTCAAAAAGAACATATCCAGATCAGTCAGGAGGTACAACGCTGTCTGTGATAGGATAATATCCATGCACCTACAGGGAAGCCCAGTTAATACCACTATTAGTCAAATTTACGCACTAAACACTAAAGCCAGTGAGGACAAAATAGAAGAATTCTACCAATTTCTTCAACCTGAAATCGATAAAACATGCAATCAAGATGTATTCATCATTACTGGTGATTGGAATGCAAAGGTTGGGAGCAAAGAGAAAGGATTAGTAGTTGAAAATATGGCTTTGGTGATAAAAATGATGCAGGAATAGAAATACTGGATAGAAATGATGATAGAATTCTGCAAAAATCAGTGATTTGTTCATTTCAAATACCTTCTTTAGACAGTATAAGAGACTACACATGGACCTCACCAGATGGAATCAAATTAACCTCACACAGAAATCAAATTAACTATATCTGTGGAAAGAGATGATGGAAAAGCTCCATTACCATCAGTCAAAACAAGGCCAGGGGCAGACTGTGGAACAGAACATCAATGACTCATATGCAAATTCAAACTAAGCTGAAGAAAATGAAAATAAGTCCACCAGAGCCAAAATATGACCTTGACTATATCTCACCCGAATTTGGAGATCATCTGAAGAACAGATTTGATACATTAGACACTAAAGACCGAAGACCAGAAGAGTTGTGGGATGACATCAAGAACATCATACATGAAGATAGCAAAAAGTCATTAAGAAGACAAGAAAGAAGGAAAAGGTCAAAATGAATGTCAGAAGAGACACTGAAACTTGCTCTCCAGTATAGAGAGGCTAAAGCAAATGGAAGAAATGAGGAGGTACAAAGCTGAACAGAAAATTTCAAAGATCAGCTCGAGAAGATAAAGCCAAATATTACACCAAAATGTGCAAAGATCTGGAATCAGAAAACCAAAAAGGAAGAACATGCTCAGCATTTCTCAAGCTGGGGGAACTGAAGAAAAAAATCAAGCCTTGACTTTCGTTATTGAAAGATTCTCTGGGCAAATTACTGAATGATGCAGAAAGCATCAAGAGATGATGGAAGGAATACAGAGTCACTGTACGAAAAGGAAATGGTTAATGTTCAACCACTTCAAGAAGTACCATATGATCAAGAGTCAGTGATACTGAAGGAGGAAGTTCAAGGTGCATTGAAGGAATTGGCAAAGAACAAGGCACTAGAAATTGATGGAATACAAATTGAAATCGTTCAAGAAAGTGAGGCGGCACAGGACGCACTCACTCATCTCTGCCAAGAAATTTGGAAGACAACTATCTGGCCGACTGATTGGAAGAGATCTGTATTTGCACCCATTCCAAAGCGGTGACCCAACATAATTCGGAAATCATCGGACAATCTTTTTGATATCTCATCCATGTAAAGTTTTACAAAAGGTAATACAGAAACAGCTATAAGCATACATTGACAGAGAACATCCAGAGGTTCAACCCAGATTCAGAAGAGGCCGTGGAATGAGGGATATCATTGCTGATATCCAATCAATCTTGGCTGAAAGCAGAGAATATCAGAAAGATGTTTACCTGTGCTTTATTGACTACGTGAAGGCTTTCAATTGTGTGGATCATGACAAGCTATGGACAACACTGCAAAGTATGAGTATTCCGGAACACTTAATTGTGCTCATGAGGAATCTGTACCTGGACAAAGAGGCAGTTGTTCGAAAGAACATGGGAACACTGAATGGTTTAAAATTAAGAAATGTGTGCAACAAGGCTGTATTCTTTCACCATACTTATTCGAACTGTATGCTGAGCAAATCATCTGAGAAGCTGGGTTATATGAAGAAAAACGTGGCATCAGAATTGGAGGAAGACACGTTAACAACCTGCGATACGCAGATGATACAACTTACTTGCTGAAAGTGAAGAGGACTTAAAACATTTACTGATGAAGATCAAAGAGCACAGCCTTCGGTATGGATTACACTTCAATACAAAGAAAACAAAAATCCACTGGACCAATAAACAACATTCTTATCAATGGAGAAAAGATTGAAGTTGTCAAGGATCCACTTGAGTGGATCAACTATCAACACTCACGGAAGCAGCAGTCAAGAAATCAAATGACGTATTGCATTAGGCAAATCTGCTGTACAAGACCTTTTTTAAGTGTTGAAGAACAAAGATGTCAGCTTGAGGACAAAGGTGCGCCTGACCCAAGCCATGGTATTTTCAATAACCTCATATGCATGTGAAAGCTGGACAGTGAGTAAGGAACACCATAGAAGAATTGATGCTTTTGAGGTATGGTGTTGGAGAATATTGAAAGTGCCATGGGCTGCCAAAAGAACCAATAGATCCATTTGAAAATAGCCAGAATGCTCCTTGGAGGCCAAGATGGCCACGTTTCATCTCTCATACTTCAGACATATTGTCAGGAGGGACCATTCACTGGAGAAGGATATCATGTTTGGTTAAGGTGGAGGGTCACAGAAAAAGAGGAAGACTCCCAAAGAGATGGATTGGCCAAGTGACAGCATTGATGGACTCAAGCGTGGCAACAGTAGTGAGGTTGGCCCAGGTTCAGGCAGTGTTTCGTTCTGCTGTGCATAGGGTCGCTATTAGTCGTTACCAACTCAGTGGCACCTAACAACACCACCAAAGGGCACATTTTGCAAGCTTGCCGCCTCACTGACAGCTCTCAGTCCCTCTCTTTCCATGAATCTAGAGCCCTCAGCTGCTCCCTCTCTCCATATCCCCCATCTCTGCCTCCATCTCTGGTGTCGCTACTTCTCTGGATAAGGTCTCACATTCCACTTGTGCTCTTCTACCTTGATGGTCCTAGGGTCCTTTATTTTTGGACTGTAAGATTAACTATACCTCCATTTTTGTTACAAAATTTCTACCTTTACAACTGTGACAATTGCAATTATGATAACAATTACTCATTATTGAATCATAAGAATCTTATCTACATCTCTTTTAACCAGACCCATCTAGACAAGTTGAAAACTATTCAGTAGGGCTCTTTCTTTCCTCACACACTATTAAACTAAACTCCCCCTTGAAACCTTGTAAGCCAGTCATTTCATGCCTTTTATCGCCCCCTCATTTTAGGTTACCCATCCCTATCCGTATCAGTTGGATGCTTCACTCTCAGCTCTAGATCTCTGTGGCTATGTTCTTGTCCATAGGCTCAGGTGTCCCCAGGTCTCAGCATATTTTGGACCAGCCCTTTTCCTCTCTCTCATCTCCAGATCCACAGGAGTCTGTGGAACATGGCTGAACTCAGCCCATTTCTTCACTGCTGCCTTTCCCCCTCTTCCACTCACCAGTAGATTCAACATGGGCACCAGCAAGCTTACATTCCTCCTCATGTGTTCCCTTTCAGTTTCAATCTTAGAGGGGGTTTTGTCCTGAAGGAACTTGATTGCTTGCCTTGATGGATTCCCGGCAAACAACTAAACTGCAATAATCTTAATGACAACAGATTCACAAGTCTTTCTTCCATGGTACTGCTAAGGTGGATTTGAACTACCAACCATTTGCACCACCCAAGAACAACACAGGCAAATCTGTTCCTATAACACTGATTATGTGGTATTCATTCATTGTTTCTTTACAATGAGATGCAATCCATATTGAAGGCTATGGTCTTTGATCTTCAGCAGTACGTATTTTAAGTCCTCTTCACTTTCAGCAAGCAAGGTTATATCATCTGCATATCACAGGTTGTTCATGAGACTTCCTCCAATCCTGATGTCATGCAAGCCTGCCTCCTGGCAGACTGGGTTATATTCTTCATATAACGCAGCTTCTCGGATTATTTGCTCAGCATATAGGTTGAATAAGTATGTGAAAGAATACAACCTTGTTGCACACCTTTCCTAATTTTAAACCATTCAGTGTTCCCATGTTCTGTTCGAACAACTGCCTCTTGTTCCAGATACAGATTCCTCATGAGCACAATTAAGTGTTCTGGAATATTTATACTTCACAATGTTGTCCATAGCTTGTCATGATCCACACAATCAAAAGACTCTGCATAGTCAATAAAGCACAGGTAAACCTCTCTGAAACTCTCTGCTTTCAGCCAAAATCCATCAGACATCAGCAATGATATTCCTCATTAGACGGCCTCTTTTGAATCCAGGTTGAACTTCTGGATGTTCTCTGTCAATGTACGCTTGCAGCCGTTTCTGTATTACCTTTAGTAAAACTTTACTCACATGGGATATCAAAGATATTGTTCAATGATTTCTGCAGTCCATTGGGTCACCTCTCTTTGGAATGGGCGCAAATATGAATCTCTTCCAATCAGTTGGCCAGAGAGTTGTTTTCCAAATTTCTTGGCATAGATGATAAATGCTTCCAGTGTCGCCTCACTTTCTTGAAAGATTTCAATTTTTATTCCATCAATTCCTGATGTCTTGTTTTCTTTGCCAATTCCTTCAATGCACCTTGGACTTCTTCCTTCAGTATCACTGGCTCTTGATCATATGCTAACTCTTGAAATGGTTGAGCATCAATCATTTTCTTTGGGACAGTGACTCTGTATATTCCTTCCATCTTCTCTTGATCCTTTCTACATCATTCAATAATTTGCCCAGAGAATCTTTCAATAATGAAAGCCGATGCTTGAATTTTTTCTTCAGTTTTGCCTGATTGAGAAATGATGAGCGTTCTGTTTTTCTAACTCCAGATATTTGCACATTTTGTTATAAATATTTGACTTTGTCTTCTCGAACTAAACTTTGAAATTTTCTGTTCAACTCTTGTACCTCCTCATGTCTTCCATGTGCTTTAACATTTCTACATTACAGAGCAAGTTTCAGTGTCTCTTCTGACATCCATTTTGATCTTTTCCTTCTTTCTTGACTTCTTAATGACTTTTTTCTTACTTCTTGTATGATGTTCTTGATGTCATCCCACAACTTTTCTGGTCTTTGGTCTTTAGTGTTTAATGCATCAAATCAGTTATTCTGATGATCTCTAAATTCAGGTGGGATATATTCAAAGTCATATTTTGGCTCCCATGGACTTGTTTTCATTTTCTTCAGATTCAGTTTTAATTTGCATATGAGTCATTGATGGTATGTTCTACAATCTGCCCCTGGCCTTGTTTTGACTGATGATATGGAGCTTTCCCACAGTCTCTTTCCACAGATGTAGTCAATTTCATTTCTGTGTATTCCATCTGGTGAGGTCCAAGTGTATAATTATATCTTATGCTGTTTAAAAAAGGTATTTGAAATGAACAAACTACTGGTTTTGTATAATTCTATCATGCAATCTCCAGCATCATTTCTATCACCAAGGCCATATTTTCCAACTACTGATCTTTCCTCTTTGCTCCCAACCTTTGCATTCCAATCACCAGTAGTCATCAATACATCTTCATTGCATGTTTGATTAATTTCAGATTGAAGAAGTTGGTAGAATTCTATTTCATCCTCACTGGTTTTAGTGGTTGTTGCGTAAATTTGAATAATAGTGGTATTAACTGGACAGTGAATAAAGAAGATCGTAGCTGAATTGATACATTTGAGTTATGGTGTTGAAGGAGAATATTGAAAGTACCATAAGCTGCCAAAAGAACAAACAGATCTGTGCTGGAAAAAAGTGCAGCCATTGTGCTTCTTGGAAGCCAGGATGACCAGACTTCGTCTCTCATACTTCGGACATATTGTCATAAGGGACCAGTCGACGGAGAAGGATATCGTGCTTGGTAAGTTGGAGGGTCAGAGAAAAAGAGGAAGACCCCTAGCGAGATGGACTGGCACAGTGGTAGCATCAATGAGCTCAAGCATAGCAATGATTTTGAGTCTGGCCCAGGACCGGGCAGTGTTTCATTGTGTTGTGCATAGGGTCACTATGAGTCGGTACTGACTCGATGGCACCTAACAACAACAACAATTCATTGTTTAGTTGTTCCCTTTTCTCTCTCAAATATGTGTTGAGTGCATATTTTCTGCCAAACAATGTCCAAGGCACAAGTGACACAGCAATGAACAAAGTACTTGTGCAGAGAAGGGGCGTTGCAAAGGCAAAGATAAGCAATAAACATGCAAAGCTCCATTATGGGGATAGAGAGTGTCAGGCCATATTACTTTAGGCAAGGCTTCAGGGTGGTCTTCTCTGATACCTGAGCAGAGACTTGAATGACTCAAGAAGTGAGCCCCTGTGGGAACTGAATCAGAATACGGTGAATACTATGAAAGAAGCCAGGGTGGCACCATGGTTAAAAGCACTTGGCTGATAACCTAGAGCTTGAATTCATCAGTTGCAACAAGGGAGGAAGATGTGCCACTATGCTTTCATCAAAATCTACAACCTTGGAAACTCGATGGGGCAGCTCTAATCTGTCCCACAGGGTCACTGTGATAGTGAAGATTTCCTGTCAATTTGCCTGGGTCAGCACCCTCGTGGTTTAGTACTTAAGATGTAGCTATCCCGGAGTCCTGGTGTGGCACTGTGGGTTAATGCACCAGGCTGCAAAGCCATTTGAATTGCAAGGTCGGCAGTTCAAGCTCACCAGCTGCTCCTCGGAAACCCTATACAGGGTCACTTCTATAGGTCGGAACCCACTCAATGGCACTTAACAACAACAACAACAACATCCCCAGTGAGCGGATTTACTATAATGCAATCACTTCATAATGAGACCTGTTATGAGCAGCTAATCAATTGAAAGGAAGTTTCCTCAGGGGTGTGGCCTGCAACATTTTTCATCTTACAAAGATAAAAGGATACAGAAGCGAACAAAGAGGGATCTAATCTACTATCACCAAGAAAGAAGACCTGGGGTCCCTGCACTGTGAAGCACCTAGATCCAGGGGAAGTCTGATGCCAAGACACATGGAGTTCTCCAAAGAATGCAGGACCTACTGATGCTGAAAAGAGATTAAGGACCTCTTTAGAGAGCCGGTGCACTGAATTTGGAGTTCTAGGAGTCCTGGTGTGGGGCTGTAGGTTAAAAAAACCCCACCATGCTTGTATTTAACAACAACAACAAACAAAGAATAAATGTGTTTGTTCAAACCATCCACTTGTGGTATTTCTGTTACAGTAGAACTCGAGAATCAAGATAGTCGCTCTGAGTTGAAATCGGCTCAGTAAAAGTGCTTTAGTTTTAGTATACTGGGACCTTTTCCCCTTGTCTTCCTGAGAAGAGATGGTATCTCTTATTTCTGTATCCACAGTGCCTACCACACAGACTTTAACAGGACAATTCTTATTCTGCAAAGCATCATGGGGCTTTCTATAAAAGTTCTCACCTGTGGAATGTTTCAGCCATTTTCCCCGGATTTTATAGCGCACCTCAGCTTTGGGGTTACTATCTGGTACCTTGCAGCCAATAAATCCAGTACTTTTTTCCTCGGCTGTAATAATATTCTTTGTTGATGAACCAAAATCACCAAGAACTAAAATAAAAAGTAAATTAAAAAGTAAATGTAAATCTAATTCTCTTTCCTAAAGGAAACTAAAATTAGAAACAGTATCTATAACATAGACTTTTGTGGGAGCCTCAGTCAATAAATCAAATGACGTATTTCATTAACCAATTTGCTGCACAAGACCTCTGTCAAGTGTTCAAGAGCCAAGATGTCAGTTTGAGGACTAGGGTGTGCCTGACCAAAGCCATGGTATCTTCAATAGCCTCATCTACATATGAAAGTTAGACAGTAAATAAGGAAAACTGTAAAAGAATTGCTGCATCTGAGTTATGGTGTTAGAGGAGAATATTAAAAGTACCATGGAGTGCCAGAAGAACAAACAAATCTGTGTTGGAAGAAGTATAAACAGAATGCTCCTTAGAAGCCAAAATGGCCAGACTTTCCCTCTCCTACTTTGGACATGTTGTCAGGTGGGGCCAGTCCCTGGAGAAGAATATTGTGCTTGGTAGAGGGGAGGGTCAACAAAAAGAGGAAGGAAGACCGTCAATGAGATGGATTGATACAGTGGGAGCAGCAATGGGCTCAAACATAGCAACAGTTGTGAGGATGGCGCAGGACCGGGCAGTATTTCATTCTGTTGTGCACAGCGTCGCTATGAGTCAGAACCTACTTGACTGCACCTAACAGCAGCAAAAACAACAATCTCAATCCAGGGAATAGAATGATCTTTTATCTCAGAAAGGCATGTGACTGAAGACTGAGAACTAAATCATGGCACCCTTTTCTAGAAGTCTTTGTTTCCAGAGGAACTACAGGAAAAATAAACTGCTCTTAAAACATCATGTGGGAAGAGCATAAAAACCATCAAGGAGAGCTATAAAACATAATTATTCCCATTCTGTCAAGATATATCCTTTTTGATACAGGCCCTCGACAAAGTCACTCTTTTTTTATGCACTACTATTCTGTTTAGC
Organism: Chrysochloris asiatica; assembly: GCF_000296735.1. Lineage (NCBI taxonomy): Eukaryota > Metazoa > Chordata > Mammalia > Afrosoricida > Chrysochloridae > Chrysochloris > Chrysochloris asiatica. The sequence continues at coordinate 1,247,642 of NW_006408805.1, forward strand.
TATCTACATTACCATATTAACTTAGGACATGAAAAAAAAACAAGCAGTAATATGGTTTGAATTCTGTGACTCTATCAACTCTGGGTCTCAATTTCTCAGTTTAAGTTCACTACAGACGAAGGATGCATAGACAGGCTCATTACTCCAAAGCAGAGAGCATTCAGCAGCTGCCATAGGAATCCAGCTCTCCTGTGTGTGTCTTGGAGCCACGGGTCACAGCTCTGCAAAAACATTTACTCTTCTCAGTTATGACAAATTCACTACTCCTGGGGAATCCAGATTTGTTCTGTAAATAGGGGTGCCCTTACAAAGAAGTTTTCCACTACTGGAAGCCATCACCATTTGAAAGGCAGATGGTTCAAAGATTACTAAGAAAACCACTTGCTCCAGATTTTCCATAAGTTCAATTCTCAACATTCCTTTCGTCAGTTATTTTTCCCCCTCGCTGCTTTAGCCTGGTTTCAATTATTTAAATGAAAATCACTCAATAATCAAGGGAAATAAAACAATTAGACATGAAAGAAAGATAAAGAATTACATGAAATAACAGTGTGGAATAACAATTTAACAACAAAATTAGAGACTTAAAAACATACAAAGAAACTATTTACAATTCACATTAGAAAACTGTTCTTACTGTGTAACTTAAAAAAAAAAAAAAATGTCTACACTCTTGTTACAATTGAAGACACTGGGCCTGCGGTGGTGGGGTTAAGTTCATCTCCCCATGCTGTACTCAACAGCAAAGGAGTCAAGGCTGCAATGAGGACTCAGATATGTCTGACTTTTCACTATTCAGAAATTCAAGTACTGCACTAACAGGGAAATTTCAGGAAACATCATAAATAGCAGACACAGAATGAAACTCACCTGCTGTGGATATTGTGGCAGGACCACTCAAAATTGCACCGATGCTATTATTGGCAATGCACTGGTAGTAACCCGAAAGGGAGGGGTTAAGAGAAAGAATAGTCAAAGTCCCCTGATGAATCATAATCTGTTCCATGTTTCTATCCAACCTTTTTCCATTAAGTAACCATGAGATATGAACGGTCCCAGGCTTAGCAGAGCAATGTAGTACTACTGGTCCACCAAGTTTCTGGACAACAGAGAGTGGTTCCAAAATAAAAGAAGGTGTCAAGTCTACAAGGGGTGGGGGATGAGAGACAAAGAAAGAGAGAAAAAGACAGGAAAGACAGGGAGAATATTAAACACATTTCACCTAAAATTAAAGGCAATTCTTTATTTTATCTTAGATCTATCAAGGTTTTGAGTCCTGGTGTGGTGCTGTAGGTTAATGTGGCAGACTGCAAAGCTGTTTGAACTGCAAGGTTGGTGGTTCAAGCTCACCAGCTGCTCCTCAGAAACCCTATGGGTCGCTATGGGTCAGAACCAATTCGACAGCACTTCACAACAACAACAACATCATGGTTCTTAATACCTATAAAAGTTCTAGATAGCCCATTTTTGGAAGGCAAAAAAATAAAAATCAGTCTATGACTTAATAATCAGTGTAGAATAGACTAGAATCTGTATAAAATACCAGTTCTATTGATGGGGAATAGCAAACAGTTATTTTAAAGCAGTGACTTGCAAAATGGAAGTTTAGAATCTGAAAAAATACAACTCTATTTTTGACAGCAGGACTTGACTTTTGAGGACAAGTTATTCTATACACAAAGGCACCTCTTTACTACTTCCCTTCAATACAAAGCACTATTCAACTTTTAAGAAACTAGAAAATCAGGAAGTCACAGCTGAAATACAACGTCTATCCTTTTTAGATATAAGGTATCCTGGTGCGGCGTCATGGGTTAACTAATGCACTGGAGTGCAAAGTCGGTTTGAACCGCAAGTTTGGCAGTTCAAACTTACCAATTGCTCCTCGGAAACCCTACACAGGGTCAGGATGGGTCCGGTCGGAACTGACTCAACAGCACTTAATAACAACAACAATAAAGGTAACAAAGCTATGAATAGGACTGCTAACCTCAAGGTCAGCAACTTGAAACTATCAGCTGTTCTTCTGGAGAAAGAAGAGGCTTTCTGCTCCCGTAAAGATTTACAGCCTTGGAAACCCTGTACAGGGTCGCTATAGGTCAGAACCAACTTCACGGCACACCACCACCACCAAGGTAACAAAGTACTCTCAACATTGTATTTGGTGTTTGCAATAGTTTCATTTGTCTATCACTTCAGGAATTTAGGATGGGGGAGTTCTTACACTAAAGGAACAAAATGAGACTTTCTGTTTCCGCAAAGATTTACAGCCTTGAAAACTCTATATAGGGTAGGTAGAGAACGACTCACTGGCACACAACAACAACAACATACAAACAAAATAAAACAATACCACTTTATTAGCAAAGCACTTAAGTCCAAGTTTGTGTTTTACAGGATTAACAGGGGTAAAGCGTCCCCCCCCCCCCAACACTACTATTTCCCATACTTACCTGCACTTACAGAAGAGCACAGAATCAGAAGAGTTCCACACAGCAGCGTCTCTAAGGACCCAGGGTCTGGATGCATAGCGCCAGCTTACAGAAGCAGCAGGACAGACTTCCACAGCAAGACCCAGGCCTGGGCTCACTAGAAAACATAATAAAAAAGAAAATCTAAAACAACCAGCTGAATTATTTTATCTGAAAAGCCAGAGTTGTCAACATGATGGCTGTCCTATTCTGAAAGCTCAACAGACTATAATTTTAAAAAAATTTTATGTTAACACTGACTCATGGCTGACTGCAGGTCAGAGTGGAACTGTGCTCTTAGCATTTTCAATAGCTGGGTTGGGGTTTTTTTCTTCCAGAAGTAGTCTGCCAGGTCTTTCTTCTGAGGATCCTTTGCTATGCTCAAACCACTGACCTTAAAGTTGTCCCCATGGAGTGTATTAACTGTTGGCACCACCCGGAGACTTAGATATGTCAAACACAAAGAATTGTCCATATCTTCCCAACTTACAATGTAATCTCTGGATGCTTAATTGGAGATGGAAGTTTTGTTTGTATTTCCAAGGCACTAGGATACCTCTTATTACACTAGTTATTCCAAAAGACTACACTCAACTGCCTATGTTGTTGTTGATTCCGACCCATAGAGACCTTGTATAGGGTTTCCAAAGAGCAGCTGGTGAGTTTGAACCACTGACCTTGCAGTTCAAATGACGTTGCAGTCTGAAGCATTAGCCTACAACACCACACCAGGACTCCTATAGTACATTTGCATTTGTACATCTCACAAGCATCTAAAACATAACACAACCAAAATGCATGCCTCCTCATGTTACCTAAAATAATAACAACAAAACCAACAAAATAATAGCTTATTGTTGTGAAGAGCTATCAAGTCCGTTCCAATTCCTAGGGACCCTGTATAGGATTTCCAAGGAGCGTCTTGGTGAGTTTGAACCACTGACCTTATGTTTCTAACAACCTTGTGATCCAGTGCATTATCCTGCAGCATTATACAAAATAAGCGCCGTTGAGTCGGTTCTTACCCATAGGGCCCCTACCCATAGCACCCCTCTATGGGTTTCCAAGGAGCAACTGGTGAGCTTGAACCACCAACCCTGCAGTTCAAACTGACTTTGCAGTTTAGCACACTATATAATACTTGGAGTCCCTGTGTGGCGCTGTGGGTTAATGTGCTCCAGCTCATTGAACCTTGTGGTTCAAACCAAATGTAAGGTTGGTTTGAACCACAAAGTTGGTGGTTCAAGCTCACCGGTTCAAGCCCACCAGCCGCTTCTCAGAAACCCTATATAGGGTTGCTATGGGTCAGAACTGACTCGAAGGCACTTGACAACAACAATACTTAGCCTGTGCTAGATACCATTTAATTGTTTTTAGTATAGTAAGTTAATTTTCACAACAACCCAATGACATAGATACAACTGATTTTCTTTTACTGAAGGCAGACTCAGGCTCCTGGAAGACAAAGACAGTTCCCTACAGAGAGAATACTGAGTCTCTTAGAACACCAAAGCTTGGAATGTTTGCAGAACAGTAAAAAGACCAATGCAGTGAGGGTGAGAAGAGGCAGGAAATGAAAACTAGCAGAAAGCTGGGCCAGATCACATCCTGCTTTCAAAGCAAAGTGAAAGATTCTTGAATGTATTTTAATAACAATGCAAGCCCTTAGAATATTTAGAGAAGGGGAGTGGAAGTGATTTCATTCATGTGTTAAAAAGATCTTTGGCTGGTGGAAAGTAGACTGAAGTGGGGCAGGAGGGGAAAGCAAGGAGACCTTTCAGGGTACTGAAGTCCACTGTAGAATAAGCACCAACCAGGTTGCTAATCGCAAGGTCGGCTGTTCAAACTCACCAGCAGCTCCTCAAAAACCGTATACAGGCTCACTGTGATTTGGAATGAACTTGACAGTACTTAACAACAACAATCACTGTGGAAGTGGAAGGACGTGTTTGGATTCAGAATATATTCTTAACGTACACTACTGCTGGTGGTTTAGAAGTGGAGCATGAAGCAGAGACCTATTGAGGTTCTCTGCTGGTTTGGGTCCAACAGAATGAAATGGGAAGACAAGAGAGGGGAGAGGAGACAGACTGAACATTCCTAAACACCTAGCAGAAAGCGCATCAAAAGTTATGTTTTGGCCAAAGTTTAGGGTATCTATTAGACAGCCAAATACTTTTGTCAAGCACACAACTGATAGATGAGTCTGGAGCTGTGGGAGGAAGTCAGAGCTGGCTAGGCAGATTTTAGACCTAACACTACAGCAGCTCTCCATTAGCTGAATATGCAGATAGAGAAGTGGAGAGGCCAGACCACAGCCTTGGAACACTCCAACATTTAGAAGGTGAGTAGAGGAAAATAACTGTTAATGGAGGCTAATGAGAAAGGATGAGGAAATCCAGAATGCTGTGTCCAGAAAGGGAAAAAAAAAAACCTCTGGAAAAACAGCTATCTGCTGTCATCATATGAGACAGGAGGAACAGCAGAATGGGTATCACTGGTGATGGTGATAAAAGCAGTTTCAGTAGTACTGAAGGGACAGAAGCCTGATGGGTAAGCCCAGGGCAGGATGAGAAAAGAGGAACTCCTTCATGAGTTTTGCTGTAAAAGGGCAGCAGGAAAACTACTGGAAAGAGATGGCAGTTTAGGAAGAGCATATTTTTGTGTTATTTTAATATAGAGATAGTTGTTATTAAGTGCTGTCGATTCAGTTCTGACTCATGGCGATCCTATATGGGGTTTTCAAGGAGTGACTAGTGGGTTTGAACTGCCAACCTTGTGTAGTTCACTAGTCTACAGCACTATACCAGAGCTATAGAGCTAGAATAGCATATTTAGTAAATATTAAAAAAAAAATACTCACAAAACACAGTACTGGTAAGGATATGGGTAAAAATCACTATCATATATTGCTGGTAGAAATATAATTGGTAAATCCTTTTTAGGTGACATTGGCAATAACTAAAATTAATGTATCCATGCAATAAACATACATATTCAGTTCTAACTCTATCCTATGGGCTACTCTAGGTGCTGAGGCTAGAGCAATAAAAAAATAAAAACTAAAACTGACAAAAATGTATACCTTACATTCTAGAAGGAGAGCTGGACAAGAAACAAGATAAAATTAGAAAAATAACAAAGTTCATGTCATCTTTCAAATATGGTTAGTTTCTTCTCCTCTGTGTTACTGCTGTATATTTTGAACAAATGTCTAAGGACAGATCAAGTCTACTCTATCTGGTTACATAACAATCTGCTCTTTGTGGGCAGGAATGATATCATATTGAACTTTGCTACATTCTAATGCCTAGTAAGAAACCCATTACTGTCAAATCAATTCCAACTCATGGCATCCTGAATTACAGAGGAGAACTGTTTCATACCGTTTTCTTTGCTATAAGCTTTATAGAAGCAGTTTGCCAGGCTTTTCTTCTGTGGAGCTGCTGTGTGGATTCAAACAGCCAACCTTTAGGTTATCAGTCAAACATAAACCGTTGGCACCACCCAGGCTCCTAATGCCTAGCAGAAAGTAAACAATACCTTAATACAATAAACTGACAGAAACAAATCACCGAAATCTTAAGGAATAGTATTTAATGAGAATAGCCATTTTATCTGAATTCAGCATATTTTTTTAATTTCTTCATTCCTTACATATTCATATATATATACATAAAATAAAAGCATCGATAGAATGATAGCAAGTACCTACTATATGCCCAGCATTGTGCTACACTAAGGTTATGATGTCTACAAATTATCCCCATGTTTGACCAGGGCTGGGTACCGTATCTGTAGCCACAGAACACATCAAAACAGAAAAATTATATTAATGGCACTTTAGAAATCTATGTGCATATTCCTTTATCCCAAAGAAAATCTAATTCTAACCAGTGATAAAATGGGAGAGTACTGCAAAGCAAATATTTTTAAGTACTTTTAAAATAAATCAAATAAGACCTCCCAGGATCCATCCATATTCTCTATGACAGGTACTCCACAAGCTAAAATTTGCAAACACAAGTTTATCTAGATCATGGAATAGCAGGTCATGTACTGTCTTTTAATTTTTATCTTGCTGACCTCTTTTCAAAAGTGAGAGAAGATATTTTGATACCACTTGTTTAAAAGAGCGAGCCAGCTGTGTAAAATCTTTTTGGTTTATTTGAATTCTCACTGGGTTCAAAGGTTAAGAAGGGCCTCACCACTGGTAAGCAGTCAAGGCAAAGTAAACACTCAAATAACTTGTTAACAGGAGACACTTTCCTGAGAGAGTGAGAACAAGGAGGGCTGTTTCTTCCTTTTGCCAGATCTTTCCTCAACTATTTATTTATTAAAAGGCAGTAGACCATATATTGAGTCAACTTTAACCCTAGCACATAATCTACTAAATTACAATTGTCCTTTAAATTTTCACAGCTCATTGTTGTTACCTAATGTTGCCTTACACTAATCTCTTTTACTAGTTCTAGCTTCTTATTAACTGTCTCCTACCTGGAGTCTTGGAGCTCTGGTAGCATAGTGGTTACGAATCGGGCTGCGAACCTTAAGGTCAGCGGTTCGAAACTACCAGCCGCTCCGCGGGAGAAGATGAGGCTTTCTACTCCCGTAAGGATTTACACCCTCGGAAACCCTGTACAGGGTCGCTATGGGTCGGAACCAACTCGACAGCACTTAACAACAACAACAACAGCAACTGGAGTCTTGGTGTGGCACTATGGGTGGGTGGACAGCAAAGTCAGTTTTAACTACAAAGTTGGCAGTTCAAGCTCACCAGCTGCTCCTTGGAAACCATATATAACAGGGTCGCTATGGGTTGGAACCGACTTGATGGCACTTAACAATAACTGGTGTGGCACTGTAGGATAAGTACTGAACCACAAGGTCAGTTTGAGCTGCAAGGTCAGCAGTTCAAACTCACAGCCACTCCTCTAAAATCCCTATCTATACAGGGTTACTAGGAGTGGGAATGGACTCCATAACAACAATGACATACTTTCAGTTGATCTTGGCATTTGGAAAGAACTGATGGTCATAACGGATATTCATTAAACATGACTTGGTTTATAGTTATCCATCACAAGCTTGCTCAATTTCTTAGAGAACTGTGGTGATGTGAATAAGACCTGGAGTCTATTACTATACGAGTCCAATAGCTTGAAATTATATTCAATAAACACCAACAAGCACCTAGGTCCAACCCCACAAATGAATGCCACTGACCACAGGAGGCTGAGATGACACTAACAGGAATAACTGGCAGCACTGCCAGAAATTTGTCCAATGCCAAGTCATTTTCACTAAGTACTATCTTTGTCATAAAAAGGAAGCCCTTAATGAAACTGGGGTGATTGCTGTTTAATTAGTCAATTATTGGAAGACTGAAACCAAAACTAGTTTACCCTACATTGCTCTGGCAAATGAACAATTTCTCTTAGTAAAGTTTATCACAAATGTAAAAAAGATATGGTGATATCAGAACTCCTCATCTAGCATCAAGGAGAAGAGAGAGAATAACCATCAATATCAGCCCAGGCTGATGCTTCTGTGTTGGAAGTCAGACATACCTCCACGCTCCAACCTTTTTACCAATTCTGACACTGGCCAACCTCCATGTTGTTGTTGTTAAGTGCCGTTGAGTCGATTCTGACTCATAGCGACCCTGTATTGGGTTTCCAAGGAGCAGCTGGTGAGCTTGAACCACTGACTTTGCCATTCAGATGACTTTGCAGTCTGACGCATTAGCCCACAGCGCCACACCAGGACTCCCATGGCACTCTGTATTTCTCTGTTGGGTTTGATCATTTGCTGCAATAGCCATATCGAACTCAAAGACCATACTCAAAGCTATGGGGTTTATTAGGGAAGTCCTAAGTTACAACTAAGGATCAGATCAACTTGGAAGTAACAGGAGGAACTCGGATATAATTCTTTAGACCAGACAGCTTCTTTCAGGAGGGGGTGCCATTGGATGTTGGGCAGGAAAGGGCAGGAGCTAACCACAGGAAGGTGGGGAGAACCATAGGGCTTTCACTACCAGCCTCCAGCTAGTTTCCTCTACCTCCAGGCTACTCTTGATTGACAGCCACCCACAAAAGCTCAAGATGGTTGTATTGCACCAAGTCAGCAACAACCCTCTCTCCTCTCTTGCCACTCCTGCTCAGCTTCCTCTCTTAGTTGGCACTCAATCCTTTCCCCTGAAGATCAAGGTTCCAGGTTCACCATCCGTGTGTTTCACTTGGTCTCCCATGTCCTTATTGCAGAGGGTCTGCTCAGCGTGTCTGCCCACTCTACCATCTTGCCAGGGAAGTGCCAGGTAGTTTTTTCTTGGCTGCTGCTGCCAAGCCTTGCACTCTCATCTTGGGCCCTTGTGCTCTTGACCTGGGCCCCTACTCAAGTCTGGCCTCTACCCTTCTCGGGTTAAGTGTTGTAACTTTTTAGCTACAGTAACAGAGAGGCAGAGTGTGGCATAGCAGGATAATGCACTGGACCACAAGATCAGTTTGAACTACAAGGTCGGTGGATCAAACTCACCAGCCGCTCCTCGGAACCCATCTACAGGGTTGTCATGAGTAGGAACCGACTCAATGGCACATAACAACAGAAAGACACCCAACTCTGCAGTAAATCTCTTACTCAGATGCACTTGGATGTCACTCTGTGGGTCCACCAACAAGTTCCCAGAGGTAACCCACTCTACCATAAAGCTCCCTGCCCAAGGCATTCAGCTCTCTCACTGGGTGGGTTAGTATACCCAGTGGCCCTTTAGCTCCATGGGGCAGGAAGCCCACCTCACACTACTGGTCTCCTGGTTCTGCTGCTGCCCTTTCTCTGAAGCTCTTCCCAAAGTTTCTGTCTCATGCCTTCTCTGTTCTTACAGCTCTCTATCTCTGGCTCTAGAAGGTTCTCAGCACAGGGGTGGGCCTCAGGTCCAAAAGACACATTCCACTTCTGGCTCTTCCAGGAGTGGAGTATGTCTTGATGGCAGTGAAGTGCACCCCATCCTCTAGGACTGGCTCCCTTTAAGCCTATCAGGATAGTAAAACTAACCAAACTCGTTCCTATAGGGGTAAATTCATTGCAAGAATTCAGACATCTTATGATAGTTATCAGATTTTTTAGGGTCAGAAATGCAGCCTCTTTTGTCCTTGGTCCCTTGGCCTGGGCCTCTGCCCTACTCTGGCAATGTTACAAAGCTCTTTTAGGGCCACTGATAAATGCTCAAAACACTCCAATTCCCTGTAAGTCTCAGCCTAAAGATACTCAGCTATAACTCCATGGGTCAGCAAACTTAGTTCTCCAATTAAATGCCTGGTGGCACCTGATTCTGCACACAAGTTGAGAAAAGAGGAGGCGCAGACTGACCTGAAGTTTAGGGAGTTGTGTGGATTCCTGTGCCTATGAGCATCGACCTAGCCCATGGAGGGCTAGAGTTGAGAAAGTGAGTAAATGAAGGGTCAACTGTCTGAAGCACAGGGTAGAGAATGTGGACTCTTAAGCTTGCAGCTGGTATCCATTTGACCTAGCAAGGATGGCTTGGGCTCAATGGACCAGAACCCAAGTGACTGAAGAAAAAGATGTCTGAGTTAGTGTAAATAGCTGCAACTTTGATAGCTTGCTGTGGACTGGACTTTGCTTATGAATGCAGATGCCTAAAGTTCCAATAATAACATAAGATTGTCTCCTCAGATGACTGGCTTGACAGAGACAGGCAATTTAGAAACTGGCTATCAAAAACTGGGAATGATAAAGACATGAAGTAGCTGGTTTACAAGCATTCATGGATGTGCACATTAATTTTATGTCCCCATAAAATAATATGGGGAAAGTTAATCTCCATATTCATGTATGAAAGGGACAATGGCTAAAAGAGCCAGAGGCTAGTCTGTAGTATAGTGAATTATCTAATGTCTCTTCTAGCCAAAGTCTGTAACTACCATCAAACAATGTTTCTGCCCTACTAGGTCTGGGAGAGAGAGGTGGGAGAATTACTGTGATATGATTCAGCTGTGGCTATTAGCAGAGTTAATTATTAATTATAAAATCTTGAAACTTTAGCATGGCTTTAAAATGAGCCATCTCAGAAGCAGGAGAGGGGATCTCACTACTTTCGAAGAATTACCAGGAGGATCTTTGGGCCTGTGCATTGAACCTCCCCAATCCAGGAAGCTATGACACCAGGAGTGACAGAGAACAAGCAGCAATAGCAGCAGATACAAGAACCAGAGCACAAGACAGAGCAGGGGGCTTCCCAGCCCATGTAAGATGAATGACTTTGGGCAGAAGTGGGGCATGTAAGTGGGGGAACTAGGCTTGCTGACGCAGGGAACTAAAGCCGAGTGTCTTCAGACTGAGACTTATGGTGGAGTGGTGTTTCCTATGGGTATTTATCAGCAGCTGACTAGAACAAACGTGCCCTGAGAATTTCTGATGCTGAATTGTAACCTGTTAACTTCCATAATAAGCCCCATGACTGTGATTATGGAGTCTAAATTTTGTGTGGCCAGGTAACGAACTGGGCTGCAAACCACAAGGTCAGCAATTCGAAACTACCAGCTGTTCCGCAGGAGAAAGATGAGGCTTTCTACTCCTGTAAAGATTTACACCCTTAGAAACCCTGGTCAGGGTTGCTATGAGTCAAACTGACCACAGCACACAACAACAACATTGCCATGGATTATCGAACCCAGCTGAGTCAAGAGAGTTTGGGAGGAACGTTTGAGGCTTCATTTTTTTCTAACAGAGGCCCATTGCTCAGGCTCTTGGTTCTGCTGCTGCTGCTCCTCTGGTATCATAGCTGTTTCCTGGATGAAGGTTTAATGCGGAGGAATCTTGGGGTCTGAAGGACGCTTCAACATTCAACTCCTAGCTTTTTTTCTTTGATGGTACTAACATCTCCCTTTCTGATTGAGATGACTCATTTTATACACAGCGGATGGCAAAACTGACCAATCACAATTAGTCCTGTTAACAACCACTCACAAGGAAAGCATATCTAACCATTAGCATCTTCCCCCACCTTCTCTTAATCCCACCCATCAGCAAACTGTTGTTTGCTGGGAGTTTACAAAGACTAAGGCTAAAAGAGACATTAAATAATCCATTGCACCACAACACACACAAGATAATTCTAAATTCTGTTTTCTTCATTTACTACCCATCATTTCTTATTAAAATTATTAACAAACATAATTTACAATGGCTACTGAATCCTGGTAGCATAGTGGTTATGAATTGGGCTGCAAACCACAAGGTCAACAGTTCGAAACTACCAGCTATTCCGCAGGAGAAAGATGAGGCTTTCTGCTCCAGTACAGATTTACAGCCTCGGAAACCCTGTATAGGGTTGCTATGAGTCGGAACCAACTCCACAGCACATCACCACCACCACCACTGAATCCTGGTATAGCACTGGACTGCTAACCACAAGATCAGTGGTTCAAACACAACAGACATCCCTTTGAAACCCTACATAGGTTGCTATGAGTCAGAACCAACTACTGCGCTGACCAGTCACCAACAGATAGTCTATTGAGTTGATGAGTTTTAACTTATTTAACATTCCCTTTCAAATAACTAGGGTTTTATCATTTATTTGGAGTCCTGGTGTGGCATTGTGGGTTAATGCACCAGACTGCAAAGCCATTTGAACTGCAAGGTCGGCAGTTTAAGCTTACCAGCTGCTCCTCGGAAACCCTATACAGGGTCACTATGGGTCAGAACCAACTCGACGGCACTTAACAACAACATCATTTATTTAAGGCTGCTAACCTCAAGGTCAAAAGTTAGAAATTACCAGCTGTTTCACCAGAGAAAGATGAGACTTTCTGCTCCCACAAAGGTGTACAACCTCAGAAACCCTATATATAAGGTCACTATGAGTTGGAACCGACTCCACAAAACCTAATCAGTCATTTACTTATATGTGTGTTTGTTTCTTTGCTAGCACACATAATACTGCTATCTTTGTCATTAAATCTTTTACTATTCTTCTAATTATATGGCGTTTCTGAGACTTTAATTCTTTTCAGCAGAAAGCCTCATCTTTATCCCATGGAATAACTGTGGGCTCAAACTGCCAACCCTGTGGTTTGCAGTCCAGTGCTTATCCTATGGAGCTACCATGCTCAAAGCACACGAGGGTGTTGTCATTGTTGTTAGTGCTGTTGAGTCAGTTTCAACTCACAGCGACCCTGTATAGGGTTTCCAAGGAGCAGCTGGTGAGCTTGAACCCACAGTGCCAAACCTGAGTTCTTCCACTGTATGAATACAGTGAAGAAATAAAACAAATTTAAGCAACTGATTAAAATCCTTGATGGAGCATAAAGCAACTTCCATTGTCACACCTATTAGATATGTTTCTAAGCCTTGAGTCAGTGTGACAAAGTAGAACTGCCCACAAGGGTTTCTTGGCTGTAACTTCCCAGAAGCAGCTCACTAGGTGTTTCTCCCTCAGAGCACCTGGGTGGGTTCAAACGAACAGACTTCTGGTTAGCAGCTGAGCACTTAACCATTTGTTTTGTTGAGCACTTAACCATTTACAATACTGTGTTGCTAACCACTAGGGCTTAACAACAAAATACTGTAAACGGACGTAAGAGTAATTTCAAGAAAGCATAATGGACGTAAGAGTAATTTCAAGAAAGCATAAAAGGAACAAACATTGCAGGCCATGTCCATCTCTGAACTTCCAAGGACATTACTTACACAAAATCTGGTTTATAGCCAAAACCTAGCATAAGGAAATCACTATTGCTGTCATAGTATGTGGTTTCAATTTAAAACATGTAACATGTATTTCTCTAAAAATTGTACGTAGAAACTGTTCACACTTTATGGTAAGATGCTCATATACAGGCATTCAAAAGAGTAAATGACCACTCACTTCAAATTTTGTTCTCTTCCCTATTGCTTTATACACAGACACACACTCTCTCTCTCCCTTGTATATCCTTAAATGAGCAGAAGTAGTAAAATAACCCAGGTGTTGGATTTAAAATTGGATTCAATCTCACTTTACCTTTTACTTTGTAAAAACACAATCAAACCCCTAAATAAAAAACAGAATTGTTAAGACTTATCTGACTGACTGATTTCAGATGGAATTATCATGTCGGTTAGAACCTGGATTCCAGCTCTCCTCTGTTAGTCTATGTTACTGTGGTGGCTTGCATGTTGCTGTAATGCTGGAAGCTATGCCACCGGTAATGCCGGCAGGGTCACCCATGGTGGACAGCTTTCAGCTGAGCTTCCAAACTAAGACAAATAGCTTCAATAGCTTCAAATACATGTGGAAGTTAGACAGTGAATAATAATACTATAGAAAAACTGATGCATTTGAGTTATGTATGGTGTTGAGGAATATTAAAGGTACCATGGACTGCCAGAAGAACAAACAAATCTGTGTTGGAATAAGTATAACCAGAATGCTCCTTGAAGCCAGGATGGTCAAACTTCATCTCTTATACTTCAGAAATATTAGCAGGGGGTCCAGTCCCAGGAGAAGGACAGCATGATTGGTAAAGTGGAGGGTCAGAGAAAAAGAGGGAGAACACCAATGAGATGGACTGACGCAGTATCAATAGCAATGAGCTCAAGCATAGCAGCAATTGTGAGGACGGTGTGTTTTGTTCTGTTGTGCACAGGGTTGCTATGTGTTGGAACCGACTCGATGGCGCAGAACAACAAGGAATTTCCTCTATCTCCTTGTTTTCTTCAGAAGAAGTTAATGACCAACACAATTGCAGTATTTTCAGTGGAGTCCTGAGTGACTGGTTTAAGCATCAAAGAGTAAGTTTAATGGTCACTGCACTGCAAACCACAAGGTCAGCTGTTCAGACCCACTAGCTACTCCTTGGAAACCCTATACAGGTTCACTGAGTCAGAAATGACTCAAAGGCACTTAATAGCAACAACAAAATGCTCCCGGGAAAGTGCCTGGGGTACAGTTTCAAGAATTGATTTTAATGTTTTTAATGTAACAATGAAGTGTCATCTCCCATTAAACCTACAAACCATGAAACAATTCCCTCTCCCTGCTGTGGAAGTCTTTCAGGACTCCTCAGTTATGCATGGCATGAGTACTGCTTCTTGAGTCCTGGCTTACTTTACTAAAGAACAGCTGATCATTCTGTCACAGGGCTGTCTTTGAGTTTTCCCCCTCACATCTGCATAGAAGGGAATTCGTCTTGTATAACATCTGCATAGAAGAGAATCTGTCTTATAACAGGCTGTACCTTATATGCCATCCTAGGCTTAGGCGCATTTGGCAAAGAAAAGAAAAGGT
>NW_006408805.1:1263361-1264640 GCF_000296735.1 Chrysochloris asiatica
CTGTCCTGCCAAATATACAACATACTTTTCTTAATCCATTGAACTATTTATCTCTTTAAACTTAATTGCTTAAATTTAAATTGAAATCTCTTAAATTTAAACTCTCTAAACAAGCTTAAGTGAGCAGGTATAAAAATGAAGAAGGCATAATTCCTATAGGGAAGGAAAGGAGGGCATGTACATAAACAACATGACAATAATGAAAAAGTCACAAAAAGTTATGACATAAAAACTTTAAGTGATAAAAAAGGATAAAAAAATATGATGGGGCTTCAAAATGGTCATGAAAAAATATCATTATCTCTTAATTCAATTTTTCCACAAATTTCTTTAAGTCCACCTCATGTTGAGTTCAAAGGAGAGGAATTCACTCAACAAATATTTAATGTATTCCTATTATGTGTCAAAGGAGCTCTGGTAGCGGAGCATAGTGGTTACGAGTTGGGCTGCTAACCTCAGGGTCAATAGTTCGAAACTGTCAGCTGTTCCGCGGGAGAAAGAGGAGACTTTCTGCTCCGTAAAGATTTACAATCTTGGAAACCCTATACGGGGTCACTTATGAGTCAGAACCGACTCCACGGCACACCAAAACCACCATTATGTGTCAGGCACTGTGCAACACCTGGGACTCAACTAGGAACAAAACAGATAGTGTCTGCCCTCGGGTAGGAAAAGACCCATAAAGAAACAATAAACATAAAGGCTTACCTAGCTAGCATCATGACTATTTTGGTAACAATGTTTTGGTATAGTTGCTCTTGACAACCTATTCTGCTGATTGGATTACTCCTTTTCATTCAGTATAACAACTTTTTCAACCAGAAACTAAAAACACTAAAAAGTGAGACAGACTCTGATATTACAACTTAGAGCACAGATACATTCACCAATTTATATGATGTTAGTTTCTAGTTTAAAAATATTTTGTAGAAAAAAAAATGAATTGCACATTATGTTTGCGTAAACACAGAACATTTTGCTTTAGGTACAGATGATGTGCTTTCTCTCTGCAATGTTTGTATACCATTCCCACGGGTGGGGCAGCATTCATGTTCAGCCTTTACCAAAATTTTATTTGTAAATAAATTTTAAATGCCGTTTGAATGTAAGATAACTGTGAACTTTATTTAAAAAAAGACCGCCTGGCCGTGCATCAATGTCCAGATTCTCCACTACCTTCAAATCATGACATTTTCACAATCTATCCTTCACCAGCGACTGCCACCAAGTCTTCTCTAACTCCTTTGGTGATCACGATAAACTTACTACATAATATGTA
>NW_006408805.1:1266065-1266712 GCF_000296735.1 Chrysochloris asiatica
AGGCACTCCAAATATGACTGGGAAAGACCTGCCTTTTCAAAGGAGAGTTGACCTTAATAATGTAAATGGAGTAAAGTCTTTATTTGCTGATGTGGTAAAACCCAAAATGAGAAGAGAAAGCTACAAGAATACATTATTATTCATATTTTAGAATATATGAAGTATGAACAAAAATTGAAAGTTAAAATGACATGGAAACCATAGCATAATCATTCTTAAGATGAAATGGAATGGTACTGGCCATTTTGAATCCGACAAACACACGGTCTCCCATGCAGGGAATGATGAATTAAAGAGGAATGACATTACATCCATCATCAGAAAGAACATTTCAAGATCTATCCTGAAATACAACACTATATGTAAGTGATAGGACAATATCAATATGTCTATAAGGAAGATAAGTTAAAACTCTTAATTCAATTTGCACACCAATCACTAATGCCACAGATGAAGAAACTAAAAACTTTTATCAACTTCTGTAGTCTGAAAATAATCAAACATGCAATCAAGATGCATTGATAATAACTAGTAACTGCAATGCAACAGTTGAAAACAAAAAAGCAGAATCAGTAGTTGGAAATGATGGCTTTGGTGAAAGAAACCACACGAGAGATTACAAGACAGAATTTTGCAAGAATGACAAC
>NW_006408805.1:1267387-1269047 GCF_000296735.1 Chrysochloris asiatica
CTACACTTTACCAAGCATGATATATTTCTCCAAGGACTGGTCTCACTTGGCCACGCATGTCCAAAGTACAAGAGATGAAGTTGAACAATTCTTGCGTCTAAGGAGCACTCTGACTGTACCTTTTCCAAAACAGATTTGTTTGTTTTTCTGGCAGTCCACGATACTTTCAGTATTCTACAGTCTTTCTTACTCATTACTCAACTTTCACATACATATGAGGCTATTGAAAACACCATGGCCTGGTTCAGGTGCACCATAGTCCTCAAACTGACATCTTTGCTTTTAAACATTTTAAAGTGGTCTCATACAGCAGATCTGCATTATACAATTCATTGTTTGATTTCTTGACAGCTGCTTTCATGAGTGTTGATTGCAGATCCAAGCAAAATATTTGACAATTTCATTTTTTTCATTTATCATGATGTTATTTATTGGTCTAGTTGTGATTTTTGTTTTGTTTTTACATTTATAAATCCATACTGAAGGCTGTAGTCTTTGATCTTCATCTGTATTTAAAACCCTCTTTAGTTCCAGCAAGCAAGGTTTTGTCATCTGAATATTCCAGGCTGTTAATGAGTCTTCTTCTAATTCTGATGCTCCATTCTTCTTCATGTAATCCATCTTTTTGGATTATTTGCTCAGAACACAGATATAAGTATGGTGGAAGGATACAACCCTGGTACACATCTTTCTTGATTCTAAATCACCCAATATTCCCTTGTTCTGTTTGAATAACTGCTTCTTGGTTTATGTACAGGATCCTTGTGAACAAAGTTAAGACTTCTGGGGTACTCATTATTCAAAAAATTATCCATAGTTTGTTATGATCCACATACTCTAATGTCTTTGCATAAGCAATAAAGTACAAGTAAATATTTTTCAGGTAGTTTCTGCTTTGACAAGATTCATCTGATGTCAGCAATGTTATCTCTGGTTCCACATCATCTTCCACATCCAGTTTGATTTTCTGGAAGATTTTTCGATGTACTCCTACCATTTTTTTGAATTATCTTGAGCAAACTTTTACTTGCATGTGATATTGACAACATTATTAATTTCTGAATTTCATTGGATCATCTTTCTTTGGAGTGGGAACAAATATAGATCTCTTCCAATTGGCTAACTGCGTAGCTGTCTTCCAACTTTCAAAGCATAGATGAGTGCCTCTAGTGCTGCATCAGTTGGCTGAAACATTGTCATTTATAGTCCATCAAGTCTGGAGCTTTGTTTTTCACAATGCCTTCAATGTAGCTTGAACTTCTTCCTTCAATACCACTGGTTCCTTACCATTTGCTACCTACTGAAATGACTGAATGTGAACCAATTCTTTTCAATACAGAGTCTCTGTGTATTCCTTCCATCTTCTATGGATACTTGATGCATCGTTCAATATTTTGCCCGTGGTGGTGGTGGCGGTGTACCGTGGAGTCGGTTCCAACTCATAGCTACCCTGTACAGGGTTTCCGAGACTGTAAATCTTTACAGGAGCAGAAAGCCTCATGTTTCTCCCGTGGAACAGCTGGTAGTTTCAAACTGCTGACCCTGAGGTTAGCAGCCCAATTCGTAACCACTATGCTACCAGGACATAGAATCCTTCAATATTTCAAGTAGAGGCTTGAATTTTTTCTTCAGTTCTTTCAGCTTAAGAAATACTGAGTGT
>NW_006408805.1:1269427-1279299 GCF_000296735.1 Chrysochloris asiatica
GTCCATTCTTCACAATATTATCCATAGTTTGTCATAATCCACAAAATCGAAAACCTTTGCATAGTCAGTGTTGGTGATTATGTGCCACGGAGTTGGTTCCAACTCATAGAGAACCTGTATATGGTTTCCGAAGCTGAAATTAAATGCAGGAACCTCCTTCTTGTTATACATTGCCTGCCTCATCACCCATGGTAACATATGACTACATTCTAGTCCATGAATAATTCTTCCCACCCACCCCTGACAGTTATTCTAGGTTCCTTTAAAAAAAAAAAAAACACAAAAAAACATTTTATTGTGATTTGGATGAAAGCTTACACAGCAAACTGGTTTTCCATTCAACAATTTATACACATTTTATTTTATGACATTTGTTACAATCCCCACAATATTCTTGGTTCTTTTAGAAACGAAAGAATCCCTTGAAGCAGTCATGTGCAAATGACAATGATGTATTGTCTGACCTGCCACATAGCTCTGAGTCAATAAATGGAACATATAAATCTTGGAGAAGAAGAGCTGCTGGATATCAAATATCCAAGACTCATATTAACAACTAGCAGTGATCTCTTGTTAATCAGAACTCAAAACCCTAAGTTTGAAATGCAGCAAGCTCTTCATACACCCACTTTATCAGCACTTAATAATCATACAATCATTCAGAACAAATTTTTTTTTTTCAATGTTGACACCTAGGACTTCAAAATCCTTCCCCCACTCCTCTCAAGTCTCAATCAAGTCAGTCAAGCATATAAACTGATCCTGTTGTTCCTTTACTGTGGACAGTCAACAGTAGACGGGGCGAAATGTGACTTGGAGTTACAGCACCAAAAAGGACAAATGAGCAAGGAAATAATCAACTACACATGATCCACTTCAGCTCCAACACAATGAGAAGGGTCTAAAGACTAACCCCAAGAAAGGTCATTGAGGTCAAGGGTCACAAGGAGAAAAAGGCAGCAGTGAGGGGCTGTCAGCTGCAATAGGAATTAACAAGGTCCTAATTACATACTGAAGAGAAACACAGTCTGAGGGAGATACGAATTAGGTTCTATTTGTAATATCTGTGTTTTTAAAACAACGAAAGTCAAGTGTTCCTGTTTCCTTCTCTTCCAAGGAGACTATTTCTTCCTGTCCTGGAGTACAGGAAACCATGAATTGCAGAGATAAGATAATTCTGGCATCCACAGTGACTTGTACAGAATCATTACAAATGTTTTAAAGTATCACTGCAAATAAATGGTGAAATTCTAAAAAGACAAAATACAGCAAATTTCAAGGGAATTGCTTTGTAAGTATCAAAGTGTCAGTGCTTATCACAAACCCACCACAACACTTTCAAGCTTGTAAGTGGAATTGGCATCATGAGATAAAAGTGTAGAATTATGTTCTCGTTGTTGTAGGTGCTGTGGAGTCAGCGCTGACTCATAGGGACCCTATGCACAACAGAAGGAACCACTGCCTGGTCTTGCACCATCATCACAATTGTTATGTTGGAGCCCATTGTTAGGGAAGGAACGAATAAACTGCCACAACAGGATTATGATAACCACGAAGTAAGTGCTTTAAGGCACAATTTTAAGTTTACTGAGAATTAGTTAAACAAACTGGTATTATAAAAATCTAGAGAGAGAGATTTGGTTAATCTTTAATGAAACAGAGGTAGCAGTATTTACCTCTATTTCCCTTAACTCTCAAAGAGCTCTGGTAGCATAGTGGTTACAGGTCAGCAGTTTAAAACTACCAGCTGTTCCACAGGAGAGAAAATGAGGCTTTCTGTTCCCATAGAGATTTACAGCTTCGGAAACCCTATGAAGGGTCACTATGAGGTGGAACTGACTCCATGGCACACCACCACCACCACCTTTAACTGGCCTGTGTTTCCTGCTACTTTCATCTTGTCTCTTTCAACCTCCTTCTTGTGGTATATTGCCTGCCCCCATCACCCATGTTAACATGTGATGACCTTCTAAAAAGGAACATGTAAAGATTTCAAACAGATATAGAACTATGTAGAAGTGTTGGGTAATAACATTTTAATACGAGAGTACGTGAAAAAAAAGTATTGCTATTAGGTTTCCAGTTCATACATGCACAAGTTTATTCCAAATAAAATGTTTAAACATGTCTCACTGATAAATAGATAGCTGCAAACAAGTTCCCTCAGTAATATACTTGATTTGATCACATTTCTTGTTGTTAAGTGCTGTCAAGTTGATTCTGACCCATAGCAATCCTGTATAAGGTTTCTGAGGAGCGGCTGATGAATTTGAATCATCTAACCTTGTGGGTTCAAACCAACTTTGCAGTCCAGGACATTAACCAACAATGCCACACCAGGACTCCTCGGTCTCATTAGGGAAGCTTCAGAAAAAGAGGTTCAATCAAAACAGTGGCTTCCAAGGGGTGTGCTGTGCCAGTTCAATTCACGGCAGAGAACTCAGCACAGAAAGTTCTGGCAACAGTTTTTTGGGATTCCAATGCGGTTATCTTGATAGATTTCCTCAAAAGACACAGAATGATGACAAGCAAAGACACAGAATGATGACAAGCAATTATGAAGACATTTTAAGACAACTAAAAACACCACTGGTGAGGAAAAGGCCAGGAAATTTTTGCCAAGGAATATTTTTTCATCATGACAAAGTACCTATTCATTCTTCAAGGGTAGCAAGAGGTGTCCTACAATAATTTCATTGAGGAACTTTACCCAATTCACCCTACAACTCTGATCTTGCCCCTTCAAATGTTTTATTCCCAAAACTCAGAGAATATTTCAATGGAATACAACTTGAGTCCTTGAGGATACGTCAAGTAGCATCAATCCAAAAGCACAGAAATATTTGGGGAAGACTTAAGAGATGGAAACACTGCATTCAAAAGTATACACATCTAGATGGAGGATACATCAAGAAACAAGTTTCATATTTCAATGCTTTTGTGAAGTACAGGTTTCTTTCTAAGAATTTTTAGCAACACTTTCGACTTACCCTTTGATAGCTGTCCGTGAGTCCGGAGCTTTGCTTAGACCTTACCAAGTGATCCACTGAACTAATGTCAGAAGTCCAGGATCCTCCCTGGCACGTATAAAAGATTCAACCTTACAAGACTTGGTTTAGTATTTCATTGTAACAGCAAAGAAAACAAGGAAAAACTCATTTTCACTGAGTATATTCTAACATGTTGTTATTAAACGCTGCCAAGTCGGTTCTGACTCATAGTGACCTAGTATAGTTCTGAGCCTGTAAATCTACACTGGAGCAGAAAGCCTCATCTTTCTACCGATATTCTAACACTGTTGTGAAGTGCCTTTGAGTCGGTTCCGACTCATAGCAACCCTGTATAGGGTTTCCAAGGAGCTGCTGTAAGTTTGAACCACCAGCCTGGTAGGCAGAGCCACAAACTAAAATAAGAAAACAGACACATTGACCTCATTTCCTAAGACACTAAATTTCTAACATCTTTAACTCTTGAATAGTATATAAGCATAATTAAGTTTTTACTCAATGCTTAGGGGACACCATGCTGAGTGATTATATAATCAGCTTAATGTAAAATTAGCTTAATGATGATATATTGGGAATGAATAAGGGTGATGATTTGAACATGAGGACCATAATGAATGTGACTGAGCTGTACATATGAAATTTGTTGAAATGGCAAATGTTTTGATACACATATACAAGTGGGCTTCAAAAAGTTCTTAGAAAAATGAAATTAAGTGACAACAGAAATTTTCCATTATTTATAATAGTTTTTGTTCTTATTATTTGAAAGCATTTCATAAGCTCTAATTTTTAAGTATTTAAAATCAAATTATTAGTTGATGGTATAAGTGGAGGTATTTCTTTTTCCAAAAGAATGTTAGTGAGAAAGAACATTTACAAACTGAATGCAGTTTAGGTTCTATCTGAAAGAGGGAAAACCTCCAGAAATCGTTTCCAAATTCAGAATTCTCTGATAAACATTTTACAAGTGCAATGTCTAAATGAGAAAACACTGAACAGCTTGTATGCACCTCTTATGCTAGTTTTGCCTCATCTTTGGCAGATTACAAAAATGACTGTACTGATGAAAGAGGAAAAGGTGGGAGGAAAACAGCACAGGCATCCAAAAATCAACAAGAATTTCAATTCTAAACACTCAGCACTCACTTTGCAAGGGAGAAAGGGAGTATATTTACTCAAAAAACAGGTAAGTTGAAACTATCTTATGATTTCATTGTAAGAAATTAAGAGTTATCCCCTTTACTTTACAGTCAGGTAAAATTTCCCTAGTAAATTTTGTTACTTTATGAAATTGGCAACCACTGCTTTGCAGTCAAACTAACAGGAAAATATGCACAGTTTTCTGGAAAGGCTGTCAAAAATATATATATAATGGAAAAGATAAGGCTTCTCAAGAAAACTCAGTTTTTAACTTAAAAAAAAATCAAGTTATCATAAAGACAGCATTACCAATTTGAAAACTTATTATCAAGCTTTTTCAAGAATTTAAGCAAAAACATTTCATAAAGTCACATATTTTTATCTCCTTTTTCACTTTATTATCCCCTGTCAACATATATATCTATCCTCTTCTTGTTGTTAAGTGCCATTGAGTCAGTTCAAACTCATAGTAACCCTGTATAGTGTTTGAAAGAAGCAGCTGGTGAGCTTGAACTGTCGACCTTGCAGTTACCAGTCCCATGCTTGTACTGCTCCACAGCAGGTGGTTGTTGTTGTTAAGTGCTGTCAAGTCAGTGCCAACCCATAACAACCCTGTATAGGGTTTCCAAGGAGCAGCTGGTGAGCCTGAACTGACAACCCTGCAGTCCAAACCAACATTGCAGTCCAGTGCATTAACCCACAGCACCACACCAAGACTCCAGGATTCCAGGTAGAGGTGCAAAACTGTGGCACCATCCATCCTGCCCACAGCTCTCTACTCAGCTGGGTCTGATAATCCATTGCAGTGGCCACACAGAACTTAGACCACACTCACAGTTATGGGGTCTACTAGGGAAGTTTAACAGATTACAAATGCAGGATCAGAAAATGCTCAGGGCACAGTTATTCCAGTCAAGACAATCTGTCTTCAGATGTGCCCATAGGCTGGACTTTCCCTGACCTTCAGCCTCCTGAACTGGCCTCTGCCCTGCCTTCCGCAATGTTACTAAGCTCTTTTAGGGATGCTGATAAATGCTCACAGGACACACTACTCCACCATAAGCCTCAAACTGAAGCCACTCGGCTCTAGCTCCTTCGGTCAGCAAGCCTAGCTCCTTCGGTCAGCAAGCCTAGCTCCTCCAATTAAGTGCTTGGAGGCATCCACTCTACAAGCAAGCTACCTGTCCAAAGTCAGTCAAGCTTGACTTGCTGTGTGGTCTGAGAACACCAGCAATCTGTCTTGTGCTCTGGCCCTTGGTTCTACTGATGCTCCCCTGCCACTCCTCCAGTGTGAACAGTTTTCCACCAGCGAGTCAAGGATATTCAATGCACAGGGATCTCACGGTCCAAAGGACACACTCTATTCCTGGCTCTTCTTTGATGACAGTGAGATGCCCCATTCCTGCTTCTGAGATGGCTTGTTTTATACATGTTAAAATTCCAAGTTTTCACAAATATTAACCACTTACAACTGAATCATATCATCCTATCAGTATTTTCTCCTACCTTCCTCTTACCCAAACCCATCAGGAAAAAAATGATGTTTGGTGGGAGTTACACAGACTATGGTTACAAGAGACATGAAAGAATTCACTGCTCCAAAGGAGTACAGGCCCAGATGGCAAGTGTGAGTGTTCCAAGCTATCAGGTATTATTTTGTTTATTTGAATTACATTCTTTGTTTGAACAGCCTCAGGGTGCAAATAAAACATACGGCTAATTAAAATAACCAACAGCAGTACTAATAAAACATTGCTTTTTTATATTTAGAAGCTTTTTCTTAGGTGCTTGCCTCCTGACCTCAGTACAGAGAACAATGAAGGTGCAGTTAAAACTCAGTAAGATACTTCCATTTCTGTTAGACTTGGATAAACATCCATTTCACTTAGTCTGTGGCCAAAGAGAGTACTTACACCCAAAGAGAGCACATCAACACTTGGCAAAAATCTTACAGATGAAGAAACATCTAGCACAAGACAGCAAATAAAACATAGCCCTACAAAAGATCCGTGCATATTGACAATTTGCTAAATTTAATCTCTAGCAACAGGCTTCTGGATTTCAGTAACCAGTAAAAAGTTTAAAACAAAGCAAGATACCTTACATATGTCAGCAATTTACCAAGTAAATGCATTTAAAAAAAAAAAAAGAGGAGTTCTGGTAGAGTGGTGGTGGTGGTGGTATGCCGTGGAATCAGTTCTGACTCATAGCGACCCTGTACAGGGTTTCTGAGGCTGTAAATCTTTACAGGAGCTGAAAGCCTCATCTTTCTCCCATGGAACTGTTGCTAGTTTCAAACTGCTGACCGAGGTTAGCAGCCCAATTCGTAACCTCTGGTAGCGTAGTAGTTACAAATTGAACCTCAAGGTCAGCAGTTCGAAACTACCAGCTGTTTCAAGGGGAAACGATGAGGCTTTCTGTTCCTATAAAGATTTACAGCCTCAGAAACTCTGCACAGGGTCGCCGTGAGTCGGAACTGACTCCACACACACCACCACCACCATCATCATCTTCTCTCACTGCTTTACTTGTTGTTGACACGTGCCATCAAGTCGATTCCGGCTCCTAAAGACCCTATACAGGGTTTCTGAGGAGCAGTTTGTTGTGGCTCAAACTGACCTTGCAGTCCAAAGTGGTATCCTACAGTGTCACACCAAAAAGATAGGAAAGACAATGCAAGAATAAATTTAGCTTTAGGAAGCAATCACTAAATGTCTTTTGGTGGTGGTTTCTCATTTTACTCCAGACAAGAGTAAAAGAATTCATCTTAAATCATGCTGATTTCACAGATCAATGTTGGGAACTCAATACTCAAGACTTATCTTTTCACTGTTTTAAATCAATAGGATCATGTTAGAGCACAGCTCCAATACCACACACTTGGTTATAAAATAGGCTACGTTATGTTTCCCCAACAGACTGTTGCACACAGTTATTACTTAGCTTTTTATCCTGAATGCCCACCAACGTTCTCCCCACAGCAGCACTCACCGCTCTTCTTAGTATGGACAGGTTTCTGACCCTCGTCTCAGAATGCCATCCCCACTCTATACACTATTTGCTTTCCCCTCCAAAAGACGCCAAAGTCTAAAAGGCTTCATTGGGAAGTCGGTGATTTAGAAGGCAGGAACCGTCTCACATACATAGCTACATTGACCTCAAAAAAAATACTGCCACTACCTCCAAGGTACCCTCTACACAACACTCTAAAAATTCATTTTAAACTTCTGTCCTCCCTCCTTCAATAATGACCTTGACTTTCACTTTAAACTTGGTACAAATCACAGCCAAGGAGGAACTATGGCAGGAAAGCACAGAATTTGACTTGGCTGACTAAAAATAAAGAAAACACAAACCCACTGCTAGGTAGTAAAATTCCTACTCATACTGACCCTTGCTGTTGTTAAGTGTCGTCGAGTCTGTTCAGATTCATAGCGACCCTGCATAGGGTTTCCTAGGAGCTGCTGGTGGGTTTGAACCACCAACCAATGTTAACAGTCCAATGCTTACCCTACAACAACACCACACCAGGAGTCCATACTGACCCTGTTGCTGTTAAGTGCCATTAAATCCATTCCGACTCAAAGCGACCCTGTATAGGGTTTCTGAAGAACGGTTGGTAACCTTGTGGTTCAAACTGACCTTAGGGTCCTGTCTTATCCTACAGTGCCACACCAGAACTTCCCACTATAATGTTTTATATTTTTTAAAAACTGTATTACTTATAGATCACATAGATGTAAAAAAATTTGTCATGTGACTATATTAACCACAAGTCTGTCAGTCCTATGAGGGAAAGGACCATGTATATTTATTCACTATTATTGTGGTGTTGTAGGATCAGCACTGGACTGAGAATCACAGGGTCAGCAGTTCACACCCACCAGCTGCTCCCCTATAAACTCTTTACAGGATCACTATGAGTTGGAACTAATTCAATGGTACTTAACAACAATTATGCATCTAATACCTGGGAAGTATCTTACATATTCGGTGCTTAATAAATTTTGATACATTTATTTATCTCACACTGAGAGAAACCCATCAATGTTTTCTGAGAATTACATTCCTTAAACTGCTAACTTAACATGCTTAAAAACATTCTAGTGAGCCAAAAGATAAATAAGAACACACCCTCTTCTCAAGTATCGACTCTCATTATCCAATAATTCACATTTATGACAATAATAAAAAATCTACTACCCGACAATTTTTTGCATTAATAACATATGTCTGGCACTAATGAACACATAGCTGCAAGGTGAGAGCAACACGAGCTGTGATGGCTAAAATTATCTGTCAAGTTGGCTGGGCCATAATTCTCAGTGGTTTGGCAGTTACATAATGATGTAATTATGTAGTTCATCCTCTGTTTTGTGATCTGAACCTAAAGTGGTCATCCCTCATCAAGTCATAAGTCAGAAGAGGGTCTAGTCTAATTATTAAATGGTTGTTTAACAAAATCAACTTTTATAACCTATACACTGAGTTTATTTGGTAATGTACGGAAATAAATACCCATATGAATTTTCCACTACGCCAATTTTTAAAAAGCAATAGTCAATAGTTATATGATAAACAATCAAGATAGGTGTTAAGGTCACAATGATTAACAAAGAGCACGATGCAGCAACACCAGGATTATGGATGTTATCAAAAGGTTCTCTATCTAAACCTAAGGTGGAGGGAGTGAGAAGGCCCCTAGAGACAATATCAAAGGCACTATATTATTATTACTTTGCTCAAATTAATAAGTAGTCTGGTAAAAATCTTTAAAACTTATAAAGACAATATGACCAACAGTGAATGGAATTCTCTATTATTAGGATTTCTATAAGAATTTGTCACCAAAACAAACGCAGTTGACACCCTTCATGAAACTACTGCTGAGATAAGCATCGTTGTTGTTGTTAAGTGATAACAAGTTGGTTATGACTCACAGCAACCCTGTATAGGGCTTCCAAGGAGCAGCCGGTGAGTATGAACTGCTGACCCTAGGTTTCAAAGTCCAGTGCTCATCCTACAGAGCCACACCAGGAGTCTGAGATAAGCACTACAGGCTAAAAGATCAGATTTTTTTTGTACATAGTCATGTTTTCTACATGATATGAATTATTATATGGTCAAAATCAAGTAATAACATGCTATGGTAACACAAAATTATAATCCATAATGCTAGTACTGAGTAAGAAAATAACTCTCTAGGGAGAATTTTAAACATATTTAAAGAGTATTAATTAAATTAACTGTGTCAAACCACAAACCATTTTCCATGTTGATCTGCCCACCTCTTACCAACACCTTTTATAAGTTCTGAATTTGGTAAATAAGGACAATCACGTACATTTTAAAAAGAAATCTGCCACGATACTAATTCAACAATGCAAATGAGTTGGTAAATTAATTAATCCCTGGCAATATCAATCTCCTGGTTTATTTCCCAAAATGAATATTCTGTTGTCGTGAAAAATAATTATGAAATTATTATTTAAAAGCATTGTACAAGCAAAGGTACCACCACAGATATGCAAATATTTTGTCAGTAGTTCTCAATCATTTTTCTGCCCCAATACATATATTTTACTAAACATTTGTCTTATGAAATTAATTATTCCAAAGAACAATAAAATAGCTACTAACTGTTAAGTCTGCAGATCAAAAATTCTACATATATTATACCAATTCTTAACCACAACCTGAAAAATTGTTGTTGTTGTTGTTGTT
>NW_006408805.1:1280539-1282622 GCF_000296735.1 Chrysochloris asiatica
GTAGTTTCAAACTGCTGACCTTGCGGTCTGCAGCCCGATTCATAACCACTATGCTACCAGAGTTATTATTATTTCTGTCTATTTCATAATGAGGAAACTGAAATGCAGAAAGCTCAGATAACCTCAATTTAAAAATAAATAAATAAATAAACCCTGGGTTCCACATCTGCTTTTATGCCCATTTATTTCAGTGTTAATAGCCACTCCTCATTCTGGAAGCATTCTCAACCCTATGAAGTTTTCAGTTCTTTCTCTCTAGTCTCACCTTCAGGTGGATGTTTAGAGGTATGAAATGCATTGAAAAGAATCTTAATAGTGTCTTTACAAGGTGGAGATGCAAATTATTGTGAACAAGACAATAAAGACAATGCCCAATTTGCAATTGTGTTTTCATAGCATGTAACATGTGAAGGTCAAATAATGTTACAGAGTACTGCTTACAAAGAAAGTTTTGAAACAGAAACAAAGAAAAATGGGAGGTATACATTTTTTTATAGATCATGGGAGCAAAACTCAAAAAATATGTGTATAAACAGATCATCTTATAGTACCTTGCTGTTAAGTGCTGTCGAGTCAGATCCAACTCAGAGACCCTATAAAGAGTTTCCAAGGCTGTTAATATTTCAAGAGCAGAAAATCTCATCATACATCTCCCTGGTAGTGGCTGGTGGGCTGTAACTACCAACCTTGTATTTATCAGTGCTTATCCTACAGAGCCACAACCCTTCCAGACACAATCTTAGGAATGTATATAATATACAGATTTCATCTAAATATGACTTAATTAATAAACCAGCTACGGTCAAGTCGATTCCAACTTATGACAACCCCTCCATGAAAGAGTAGAACTGTCCTCCACAGGTTTTCAATGGCTACTTTTTTGGAAGTAGACTCATAGGACTTCCTTCCAAGTTGCCTATGGGAGGGCTGAAACCTCCACCACTCAGTTAGCAACTAAGTTGTGTTCATAGCAACCCTACCAACCCTATAAAAACCACAGTGAAACACTGCCCAGTCCTGTGTCACCCTCAGAGTGGTGGCTATGTTTGAGCCCACTGTTTCAGCCACTCGATCCATCTCATTTTTCCTTTTTTCTCTGCCCTTCTACTTTACCAAGCATGATGTCCTTTCTCCAGGGACTGGTCCCTCTTCCTGGCATATCCAAAAGACAACGTCACATCATTCTCCCTTCTAAGGAACATTCTGGCAGCCCAAAATAGATTCAGTATTTTTCATCGATCCCATCATTTAAAGGCATTGATTCTTCATTGGCCTTCCTTATTCAATGTCCACTTCTCACATCCATATCAGGTGACTGAAAACACCAAGGCTTGGATCAAGCACATCTTATTCCTCAAAGTGACATCTTTGCTCTTTACCACTTTAAAGAGGTCTTTTGCAGCAGATCTACCTAGTGAAATACATCATTTCATTTCTTAACTGCTGTATTCATGGGTGCTGATTGTGTATCAGAGTAAACTGAAATCCTTGACAACTTCAGTATTGTTTCCTGGTCCAGGTATGGAGATTTTTGTTTTCTTTATGTTGAAGTATAATCCATACCAAAGGTTCTAGCCTTTGATCTTCATGGTAAGCATGTTTCAAGTCCTCTTTGCTTTCAGCAAGCAAGGTTGAATCATCTGCGTATTACAAATTGTTAACAAGTCTTCATCCAATTCTGATGCTACATGCTCTTCATATAGTCCAGCTTCTCAAATTATTACAATGTTACAAATCGAACACACACCTTGTTGATGTTGTTGTTAGTGCTGTTGAGTCAGTTCTGACTCATAGTGACCCTGTATAGGGTTTCCAAGGAGCAGCTGGTGGTTTGAACCACCAACCTTGCTCCTCAAACTGACCTTGAAGTCCAAAACATTAGACTGCAATGCCACAACAAGGATTGTGACACACACCTTACCAGATGTTAAAACATGCAGTGTCACCTTGTTCTGTTGGAACAACTACATCTTGGTTCATGTACAGGTTTCGCATGAGCACAATTAAATGTTTTGGGATGCCTGTTCTTCCCCTTCTTGGATCAAGTATCAACACTCATGGAAGCAGCAGTCAAAAAATCAAA
>NW_006408805.1:1284404-1286519 GCF_000296735.1 Chrysochloris asiatica
TTATCCTACAAAGCCTGCCGCTTTCAATTGCTTTCAATAGTGTTATGAGAATTTGCTCTCACTGAAAAAGGACTGAAACAATCTCTACTCCCAACAAATTCTTCATCACAATCACCTTCATTTACTGTACCTGCAGCTTAAAAGTTACTGAGAAAGCTTCACACCTTTTCTTGCACTAAAGGAAGCCTAAATAAGAACCTGTTCTGAATTATTCATATATTCGACTTAAAGCACTTGATAAAGACAAGATTCACATTTCCCAAAATCAAAAAGAATCTTGTAAATGGTACCTAACTCCATAGCCACCAAGACCACTAGCCTAAGAAAAGAATATTCTATAAATGGAGTCTATCCAAACTTTAGTCTCTACTTTATAGGCCCCACAAGAAAAATGTTTAAAAGTCTATGGCTTTATATAGCTGTGGTACAATCTTTTCTCCTACATATATGTTTAGTACTGTGCTTTGAGTCTGGGGCAAGATGGCGGAGTAAGAAGACTCACTTAGCTGATCGCCTGCAACAGACACGAGAGACCGAGTGAAACAGATACAGATGGTGATTCTGGAACCCTGAGCTTCAGAGGACAGGACATAGCAGTGGATTTAGTGCTGACTGAAAGAGGAAGCTGAACAGGAGTAGTGAGATGGAAGAAAAACAGGCAGGCTGTGGGCTGGCGTGGAATGGTTTGGCCATCTTGAACTTTAGTAAGGACTTGGCTGGAGGTTGACAGCAAGAGAGTAAGCAAGCAAGTACAATTCTCCCTTGTTCCCATGCCTTCATGGTACATTGGGGGGAGGGCAATCCCTGTCCTCACCAACCCAAGGCCAGTGGCACCCCCTATCCTATACAGTCTCTCCTCTACCTGGAGTCAGAACCTGGCATAGCTCCCATGCTTCTGGAGGTACATGACCCCACCCTGAACTAAGGTACACAAACAGTGAACAGAGAAATAATTGTGTTCACATTTATGGTCTCTACCACATCCACCAGGACACAGGTGGTGACTGCCTGAGAATATACACCAATATACAATCATCAACTAAATATAAACACAACACCGCAATGTCTCAGAGAAAACAGACAATTTCAACTTACACAGAGAAACAAGACAGAGTGTCTCAAAACAAGTGAACATTATACAGAGTCAGAAAATAAAACACCAGAAATCAGGTACATGATTTAATTAGACAAGTTCAGCAGATTGTGAAAAGATCAAGAAATCTACAGATGAAATCAAGGAAAACAGAGAGAAATTTTCAGGAAACAAACTGACAAAGTAATTGAAAAAGTGGGAACCATACAAAATCAACAATTTAAAAAACCAGAAAATTAACACTAAAACTTCAAAAATAGATAATACACGAAAAGGGAAAAGGAATAGAATTGAATAGATGGAAAGTTGAATCACTGAGCTTGAAGAAAATCAATATTCATCTGCTAGACAAACAATCCAACAACAACAAAAAAAAATATAGGCAGAAAGTGTAAGATTTATGTGGAACCTCAAACCCCATACAGGGTCACTACGAGTTGGAACTGTGGTAAGAATTCCAGAAAAGAAACAAGCAAACAAACAAACAAAAAAAACACCATAGAGAATATTGTCTAAAAGTTGTTGGAAAAAAACGTACTTAAAATCATGAAAATAAGAAGATAGCCATTTAAGTTATTAAAAGAACTCCAAACAAGAGAGACCCCACCAGAAAAATATCAAGATATACTATAATCAAACTTTTGAAAATCAACAAGGCAAAAATCCTGAGAGCCACTCAGGAAAAACTAAAAGTAACCTACAAAGGAGAAAACTATTAAGACTAAGCTCTGATTTCTCAGCAGAAACTATGCAGACAAGAAGCCAATGAAATGCCATATGTAAAACTCTGAAAGAAACAAATTGTCAACCAAGAATCATACATCCAGCAATACTGTCCATCACATAATAGGTCATTTTCAGACAAACAGAAATTAAAAGAATTTGTAAGAAACCAGACCAACCTTAGAAAAAATGCTAAAAGGAGTTCATTTAACAAAGAACCAACTACAGCAGACAACAACCTGAGAATACCACACATGACAATATCACCTAGACTCAATCCAGATGTTGTAGTTGTTATG
>NW_006408805.1:1287224-1288990 GCF_000296735.1 Chrysochloris asiatica
ACCTACCCATAGTCCTAACCTTACCCCTCACTCCTTACTCTTATCCAACCCCATAAGAGAATTTTAAAAAGTTACTGTGCTTTCCTGTAAACTTGGGATACCCGACATAAAAATTCAAAAATTAGGTCAGCCTGTGGGGTAAAAGAAAAGGATGGAATTCTTAAGACTTAACTTAAAAATACTTAAAGTAACAAAAAAATTTAAGACAAGCACCTTCTTCCTGAATCTTTATTACTGTTACTGCTAGTGACAACAAAGAGAAAATAACAGGATAAAAAGGCAATGGCCCAGATGAAAAGAGGTGAATTTGGCTCACCACGTGTGACTGAGATTTTATAACTGCTTCACGCTCCTTGTTAGGATCGTCCCCTCCCCCTGCACTACAAATCTTAATCTTGCAGTCACTTGCGGGAACTTGCGCTTCTCTTGGCTCCACAGAAAGAAAACAGGAGTGGTTGAGGTGGAGCTGACAGCATGCAGAGCTGGCCTGTCTCCAAGCAGAAAACTTGCATCTGAAGATCCCACTTCTGCTTTCTCATTTCCAAACTTCATGGGGATGGCACTCTACCGGTGGCCTTTAAGTGTTTATCTGCTCTGACTATATATAAACCCAAAAGAAAAGTAGGAAATTTAAAAGGACCTAAGAATTGGGCTCAATATTTAAGTATACATATAAAACTTCAAAAAGCACTGGGATTCCCCACATATAACAATACTTGTACTTTCGAGGTAGGGGGGAGAACTATTGGTGACGCTGTAGGATAAGCACTGGACTGCCAACCACAAGGTCGTCACTTTAAGCCCACCAGCTGCTCCGAGGGAGAAACATGCAACTTTCTGCTCCCTTAAAGATTTACGGCCTCAGAAATCCTACACAGAGTCACTGAGTTGGAAACCACTCCACAGCCATGTTTTGTTTTGTTTTTTTATTATAACAGCAAAGATTTCCAGAGGGATGAAGTAGGATAACTGTTGTTACAGGGAAGGGATTGTAATCATTAAGATGAAACAAAGCGTATAATTTGTTGAATGTAAAGCTGATGGTTTAGTCTATAAAGCTTCACTCAATTCACAATAAAAGTTAACAAAAAAAACTATTATCCCTTGCTATTAAGAACATGCCAATAAAGCTAGGTGTGAAGCGTGTCTCTTATAAATTCTATTCTGTTGGTACTAAACAGAAGTCCTGGTGTGGCACTGTAGGATAAACACTGGACTGCTAATTTCAAGGCCAGCAGTTTAAATCCACTAGCCACTGTTCAGAAAGTCTATATGGGATCTCCGAGTTGGAACCAACTCAACAACATTTAACAACAACAAACTGAAATATGTATATCTTGAGTTGGGGGAGGAGGAGTGGAGAGAGTGAAATCACAAAGTAACAAATTGAAAATTTGGGATGAGAAAGTCAAGCTGATGTTGAGTTGTTTGGGAATACAGGAGCAGATCCCAAAGGTCACCATTAGAAACACATTCACCCCACTCAGCTCTGCTATGAGCCACGCCCCAAACAACCCATTATAATTATATATATTATAATCAGTTCTGCTTAACGCTCACATTTACAGCTCTTCAAATTTCAATCCCTACTGTCTTTTTTTAATTTGACAGTCTCTAATTACACTGCCACCAGTGTAATGAAGTCAAGGACTTCATTCTTCTTGGATCAACTATCAACACGGAAGCAGCAGTCAAAAAAATCAAAGGACATATTGCATTAGGCAAATCTGCTGCACAAGACCTTTTTAAAGTGTTGAAGAGCAAAG
>NW_006408805.1:1291006-1291605 GCF_000296735.1 Chrysochloris asiatica
AAAACTCTAGCCCCTTGGTTAGTCACGGGGGCAGTGTTTCTTTCTGCTGTGCTTAAGGTCGCTATGAGTCGGTACTGACTCAATGGCACCTAACAACAATTACACTGTATCACAATACAGTCACGTTTTGTCACCAAGAGCCTGCAACCTCACTAATGTTCAATGTATTATTAAAAGGACAAGGCAGGCAAATCCCGTCTTTACCACGGAATGAATGGCCAGGATGAACATGAATCCAACATCCAGCAGGAAATGGATCAAGGGTTCACCTTTTCACAGTTCTAGTGCTTGTAGCACTTTCAGGGCTATTTTCTTCTCTGACCCTAACCACCTCAAAGTCAGGTCAGACTGTAACCCTGCCACAATGAGCCAGCTAAAAATCAGTTCATCTTGGGTGAGCCAGGGCCAGCCCATCAGGCATCAGGGAAGAGTTGTAGGTTCAGGAGTCTGCACAAACTCCTACAATCAATCCAGCTAGCCCCTCTCTCCTCCTCTAGAGCCCTGGGGTAGGTCACAAGCTTGAGGAAATCTCTACCCTTCATCGAATGCCTGTGCAGTCTTTGTCACCAAGCCACCGGGAGCCTTTCAGCACATGAATG
>NW_006408805.1:1291705-1293262 GCF_000296735.1 Chrysochloris asiatica
TACAGGGCAGTCCTACTCTGTCCTACCGGGTAGCTGAATCCCTCAATGGCAGTGGATTTGGTTTTGGGTTTTGAAAGGTAATGGTTACAACTTGAGCACTACCGTAACGGATATTAATAAGCAGGGCTTCAAACCTGTTCCAAATGGTTCAGTCATAACCAACAGAATGGACACATTGCACAGCAACCAAATCTTCTGATAGTTGGATTCTGATCGGAGCAGGAAACACGCAGCAGTGCCTCCCTCAAAGATGGTGGCTGCCTAGCGCTTTGAATGTGTGGGCCACCATCTTGGGCAAGCAGCACTGCCTGTTTCCAACCACTCCCAAGATAGGTGAGTGACAGGCAATGCATACATGCCATGACTTAACATTCTACATGGGTTCCAAGCCTGTTAACAAGCTGTACATGACGAAAAAAAGAGAAATGTCCAATAACATGTTATATTTAATGTTACAACAAAAAATGGCAGCAAAAAAAAAGGAAGATGTTGATACTACTTTGGTACAGATTAATACCTTGTGGAATTAGTTTTCTTGAATCAAGGTTTTAGGTAATGGCTTCATGGGTCTGTCCAGATGCCTGGCCAAATATTGTTTTAAATGTTTTCCTCTTTTAGCTCAGTCTTAAAAACTTAAAATTGTTAGGTGAAAATACAGTTAGTCTCTATTTGCCTGGAATAACATAGGTAAATGATGATCCGGGAATCTAAAAAGAACACATCTGCAGGTCTAACTGCCTCCATGAACCGTGACCTCCCTTGCTATGAGACCAAAAGAAATGGATGGTGCTGGATTACCATTACATCTACTCCTCACTTATCGACTATCTTTCATTATCCAGTATTTCACATTTGCAACAATAGTAAAAAAAAAAATAATAAAAATAATGTCTATTTTGTGTCTTAGCAGGGCAGCAGGCATAGTGACAAGGGTTGCAGAGCAAAGCATCCCTTTCTGTGAGGAGGAGGCTCTTCAGGCAGCCTCCAAGATGCTGAGCTGCACCTCAGGGCACTCTCCTCTCTCTCCTGCAAGTGGATGCACAAGCAGCACTGAGCCACTGGGCACCAGGTTCAGGGCTCCCAGATCCTGTGTGACCTGAGGCCCCACAGCTCACAATTGCTGTGGGGTGAAGAGAGAGGAAAGAATGAACCATTGAAGACCGTGTTTGTAAGCAATGCTTGAGAGTTTAATGACAATCCCAAAGTGAGCCGAACTGCCTGAAGCCTCTACCTTGGTGGGGTCAGGTTTGCAGCCAGGTTTCCTGCAGCCTCACAGGAAACCCCAAGCCTTGGTGACTCAACAGGCCCAGAGCACAGAGCATCCTCCAGAATCCTGAACAAAGGGCTTGCAGGAGTGGGAGCAGAGCCCTGGAGCCAAGGAAGCTTGGACCCAGCAAAGGAGGAAATTCAAGTGCTTAAGCTTTGGGGTCTCCAAATACATAGCGCCCAGCTTTATTCAGCTTTGCCTCCTCCAACCTCCTTCTCTAGGGAGGACTCTACACAGTGATAAACATATCATTAAATATTTGATGTGTGTTGTTAGTTGCCATCAAGTCA
>NW_006408805.1:1293917-1295771 GCF_000296735.1 Chrysochloris asiatica
ACTTCAAGTACTTATTCAAAGTCAGACTTACTGGAAACAACTTTTAACTCTTGAACCAAACTTATCTCATGACGTTATCTTTAAAACTAGACAATATTTACACTAAACAATTTAGCTAATTTATTATAGACTATTCACCTGAGCACTGTGCTTTTTTTGTGTGTGTGAACTGAGTGATAGTTTACATGGGTGAACATTGATTAACACTCATCGTTTCATGGCAATGATTATAAACCCCTCCATGCTCCATGCATCATCAGTCAACAGTATTTGCTTTTAATTCCTTCTGGGTTTTTTTGTGTGGGTTTTTTTGGATGTACACCAAAATACTCAGGAATATGCAATCAATCAAACAACCAAAGGACATATCCTACAAGCCTGCCCTCCGGCGGCCAGTACACAGCCCCTCTCCCTCTGTAAATCTAGAGTTTCCAGCTGCTCCATCTCTCCACATCATTATCTCTGCCTCCATCTCTCGCATCGCAACTTCTCTGAATAGGATCCCACACTCCATTCCTGCTCTTCTCCCTTGATGGTCCCAGGGTCCTCCGCTTCTGGGCTGCAAGATCAACCACACCCCCGTTTGCTACAAAATCTCTACCTTTACAGTTGTGACAATCGCAATCAGTTCTGATAACAATTACTCACATTTACCTCTGTCCCATTAGCACTGTGCTCTTTTAAAGAAATATCTATATGCCACATAGAGTCCAGGTATAATGCTTTGGGTTAATATGCTGGACTGCAAAGTCAGTCTGAACAGTAATGTCGGCGGTTTAAGCTCATCAGCTGTTCCTCAGAAACCCTATACAGGGTCACTATGGGTTGGAACTGACTCGGCAGCACATAACAACTACAACACATAACATATAGCCACAGTAATCAAAACAGCCTAGTACTAGTATAACAGTCAGGTAGACCACATCTATGGTCAGCAGATTTTTGACAAAAGTGCTAAATCAATTCGATAAAGAAGGAAGACTATTCAGTAAATAGTGCCAGGGAAATTGGATTAATATACGGAGAACTATGAAACAGAATACATGCTTTTTTGTTGTTGTTTTTAGGTGCCATCAAATCAGGACCAACTCATAGCAACCCTATGTACAACAGAATGAAACATGGCCCGGTCCTGGGCCAACCTCACAATTGTTGCCACTCTTGAGCCCACTGATGCTGCCACTTTGCCAATCTATCTCACTGGGGAGTCTTCCTCTTTTTCTCTAAACCTCCACCTTACCAAACATGATTTCCTTCTCCAGCGACTAGGCCCTCCTGACGATATGTCCGAAGTATGAGAGACAAAGTTTGTCCATCCTGCCTCCAAGGAGCACAAATTTGATACATTAAAATACATGCTTTATACCATACTAAAAAATAAATAAATAAAAATGGATAAGGTACTTAAAGTGAAAAACTAAAACCAGAAAATTCTTAGAAAAAAAATGCTGTGGCAGTACTGTTGGGCTTTAACAGTAGATTAGCTCTTATAATACAACAGCAGCAACAGCAAAAGACAAAATAAATCAATAGGATCTCATAGAAATTTTAAACTTTTGTTCATTGAAAGATTTTACAAAAAAAGTGAAAAGACAAGCTACTGACTGGGAGATTATCTTTGGAAATCATATATCTAACATCCAACAAGAATTAAATAATCAATATGTATCTAAAACTTTGACAATTTACCAATAAAATGAGCAAAGAACTTGGAGACAATTCATCAAAGAGGGCATACAAATGACCACCAAACACATGAAAAGATGCTCAACACCATTAACCATCTAAGAGATGCCAATAACAACCACAATGAGATACCATTTCACTCCCACTAGATGGCTAAGAAGGAGACCA
>NW_006408805.1:1297291-1298278 GCF_000296735.1 Chrysochloris asiatica
TGGCTGGTGAGTTGAACTGCCAACTTTGCAGTCCAGTGCATATGCTACAGCACCACAGTTTCATAGGACATCCTAGTTATTTAGCCTGATATCGAGTGTCCTTCTTCTGTTATACCTCCTAGTTTCTTGAGTAGTGGCTGGGCTCTTAAAAGCTTACAAGCAGCTATGGAAGATACGATTGGTTCTATTTGCCTGGAACAACAGAGGACCTGAAACAAAGTCAGACTAGGAGGATATGGAATGTGTGGCTAATTGCCTCCCTGAACAACTGTCTCCTGTTAGTTGAAGATTCTACAGAAGAATCGGGATCTAAAGGGGGAGAAATACAGGACAGAATTTCAAATTTTCATGGACTGCAGACTTCCTGGAGCCATGAAGTTTGGGTGAATCCCTAAAACTATTGCCCTGAGATAAGCTTTAAGCTTTAAACCAAAAGTATGCTATGAAGTCTTCTTAAAACCAAAAGATGATCGTAACTCATACAGATGAAGACTTTAAGAGGCAGAGAGTCTGAGTTAACAACTGTAACTCAGCATTATGGGCAGAAATACATAAAATATAAAGTATAGAACCATTGTCAACGAACCATTTACAAAGTACATGTAAAAATTGTTGATTGGGTGTATACTGTCTTGTATATTTTTGCGGGGTTTTTTGTAAGGGTAAACATGGGAGCAAAACCTAATTCATTCCCCAATCACTTCATGAATCTGAAAATTCTATATGCTAAGTTTACATAAAAGAGCAGTGGATGTCTTCAAACGTTTCCATAATGCTATAGAGTCCTGGCATGTCACTGCAAGATAAGCACTGGACTGCCAGTCACAAGGCCTGCAGTTCAAACCCACCAGACACTCTATGGGACAAAGATGAAACTTTCTGTTTCTGAAAAGGTTTATAGCTTTGGAAACTCTATACAGGGTCCCTATGAGCCAGGATTGACTCTGTAACAGTGGGTAGTGGGAGGGGGAAACCAAAATATTCATG
>NW_006408805.1:1303678-1308497 GCF_000296735.1 Chrysochloris asiatica
CCCGACCACTTGCCTTGATGTTTCCTGAGCAAGCAAGTTGCTTGTTCTTGTAGTAACAGTCAGTCTGCCTATGTTGTTTTATATTTTTCCTGTAGGTCTTTCTTTCAAGAAGTATCTTCTGTTCTTCTATCCTTGCTATTTTTCTTAATTGACATTTAATTGAGGAGGGCCTTCATACTTACTTCATTTTCAGCTGAGACAGTCTGTTAAAGAATTTCTAGCAACCAAGTACTTTGCCTGTGCTGAAAAAAAGATATTAGGAAGGATCCCCGTGCCTGAAACAAAATTGACATAAGTTCGTGAAGGAAATACAGGACATGAGAGAGTACTTTTTACCTCAGTTACAATACACTTCAACATTTTCCATTAGGGCAACAGAATATAGAAACCAGAGTTTGTGGCCAGAAATGTCAGAGATGCAAAACATACAATTATAATTTTAACTATTATTGTTGTTAGTTGTATTAGCCAATTTCAACTTACAGCAGCCCCGTGTGTGCAGACAACATCTTCTCCATAGAGTTTTCATGGCTGAGACCATTCAGAAGTACGTCAGCAGGCTTTACTCCACAGAAGCCCTGGGTAGGTTTGAACCACCAACCTTTTGGCTAGTAATCAAGTATTTAGCCACTCAAGGACTCATATCGACTTCTAAACATATGCAATTACACCTACTCCTCATAGACTAATTTGCTATTCCACATTTCATTTACCACAACAGTAAAAAATATTAACTATCCAATCATTTTGCACATTAACGACATCCATCTGGCAGTAACAAATGCTGAGGTATGAGTCAAAAATAATGCTGGCTGTGATGTTAAGGTAATGTGTCAACTTGGCTGGGCCATAATTCTCAATGGTTTGGCAGTTTTGTGGTGATGTAATCTGGCTGTTCTGTAAACAAGCAATTTGGCAAATATGTAACGATCCTCCATTTTGCGACCTGATGTGGTCATTCTCTGCTTCCTCATAATGCCAATTTTCACATAATGACCTGGTCTTTGGAACTTAACCATGTCATTCAGTGAGAAGTGTGTGTATAATCTAAAACAAGCAAGACTAAAATTTCAGGGGAGTTCCAGAGAAGCAGCGACACCAGAGATGGAGGCAGAGATGAGGACATGGAAAGAGGGAGCAGCTGAGGATTCTAGGTTCATGGGAAGAGAGAGACTATGAGCTGGCAGCCAGGAGGCAGACTTGCAGAATGTGCATTGTGATTTAATTATTACATATGCCTGAGTATTTTTTGTTTGTTTGTTTGTTTTTAAAGAGCTAAAATGAATAGAGAGAAATACTGTTAACTGATTGTACATGGAGGGGATTATAATCATTGTAATGAAACAATGTATACGATTTGTTGAATGTAAAACTGATGATCTGCCCTGTAAACTTTCACTCAATTCACAATAAAAACTTAAATTAAAAAAGTTACAAATGGTATTAAAAAAAAAAAAAAATTCAAGGGAATCTTGGTGTGGCGCTGTAAGATAAGCACTGGACTGCTAACCACAAGGTTAGTGGTTCAAACCCACCACGTGCTCCTTAAAAACCCTATACGGGGTTTCTGAATCTAAATGGACTCAACAACAACATAAATTTCAAGTAAGATCCTTTTCTAACATTGGACAAGAACAAAGAGTGTACAGAGCACCTAACTTTTTTGAACTAGATTAAAACTTTTGTGTCTGATACCAATGCTCAGTCATTTTTCGTCTTCATGATTTCTGTAAAACACTCTGCAAAGTACAAGGGCGCTGTAAAAATTGCCTAAGCCTCAGGACCATCGTCTCAGGGGGCACCATGATCTATTGGCATAATGTAGTCCACAAAAACAATGTTCTTTCTACATCCGACTTTGGCAAGTAGCGTCTGGGGTCTTTTAAAGTTCATGAGCAGCCATCGAAGGTGCATCTATTGATATCTCCATGTACAGCAGCAGAAAAAAGAAAGATGAGAATTCAAGAGGCTTGGAATCAGTTAGTTCAATGGACTAATGGAACATGTTAACATCCGTCTCCAGAACTGAGATCAGAAGAACTAGATGATACCTGGAGCACCACTACCAACTGCTCTGAAAGGGATCAAACTACAAGGTTCCAGACAATGAGATCAAATGTGGACCCAAACTCAAAAGTATTTGATTTAAAAAAAGAAGAAAAAGATCAGGCTACTGTTCTGAAAGAGACTGGAGGAACCTGAGAATATGGCAACTGACCAGCCTTCAGGTCTGGAAAAGAACTCATCCTCATGGCCCAATTTTCTGCAAAGCAGTATATAGGTAGACAGGGGAGAGAACACTAGTAAAGTATGCTCACATTCAAAATCAAAAGGGCAACATTTAGTTGAGAAGGGCTAGGAAGGTGGTGGAATGGAAACAGGAACCACAGAGAGGAAGCAGGATAGCTGTTGTTGCAAGGAGGGAATTGTAACCATTGAGATGAAACAAAGTATAAGATTTGCTGAATAATCTTGTCTGTAAACATTCACACAATTCACACAATAAAGAGTTTAAAAAATAAATATATAGGAAAAGAAGAAAAATGCCCAAGAAATTGCCACCACCAAAAGCAGAAGAAAGGAGAAAATTGTTCTGTATCTGGAATAAAAACAACCACAAGAGCAGTTGCTAAAACAGCAGACTCC
Source organism: Chrysochloris asiatica (assembly GCF_000296735.1). Taxonomy (NCBI): domain Eukaryota; kingdom Metazoa; phylum Chordata; class Mammalia; order Afrosoricida; family Chrysochloridae; genus Chrysochloris; species Chrysochloris asiatica. The sequence continues at coordinate 1,306,325 of NW_006408805.1, forward strand.
CCAGTAATGGTACTGAGACCAGCGTGTGTGGTGGCTTGTCACAGGATTGTCTGTGTATGCACTGTTCAGATACTATCCTTTTTCCATTCCCTGGAGGCACAGAGGATCCAGAGAGACCAGGGCCTCCCTCTGCAAAAGCAGTCTCTCACTCCTTTGTCACCATATACTGTGCCTAACCCATTGCAATGACATCAGTTCTTACTCATAATTGGTAGCAGAACTAACCATAAGGTTTCCAAGGTTTTAATCTTTATGGAAGGAGACTGTCACATCTTTTTCCCATGAAGCAGCTGGTGGGTTCAAACCACCCACCTTTCAGCTAGCAGTGAGCACTTAACCACTAGGGAATCAGTTGTTTAACTCCTTTATTGTTAAAATTGCCCATATACATTCATCACACATTTACTCTAGGTGAATCAAGACACAAAACACACTAGTATTTCTCACTAAATTACAAAGAACCTTTACAAGCAAATGGGAACTTTGTCAAATGAAAAGAATTTTCCCAGGTAAAGATTTCAGCTTTAAGAAAAAAATCCGTAATTGCACAAAGGAAAAATTCAAGACTTAGTTTCTCATTCTTGGTTGTTGAAGATCTCTGGAGTTTGCTGTGTGGCACCTGTTAACTGGATTGCATGGCCAATTAGCATTTATTTAGACTAATGACAAAGTATTCTATACATATATACATCTAGTTAAGAAAATATGAATCAGTACACCTATGAACAACTGAATTGCCAACTGCAGAACAGAATTTCAAATTCTTACAGAATTACATTATCAGGAACCATGAAGATTGAACTGTTATTGTTGTTGTTAAGTGCTGTTGAGTTGGTTCCGACCCATAGTGACCCTGTATAGGGTTTCCAAGGAGTAGCTGGTGAACTTGAGCTTCCAACCTGTGGTTCAAACCAACTTTGCAGTCTATCCCCAAAATGAATGTCTTGAGAAACTCTTTAAACCTAAATCAAAAATAGTCCCTGAAATCTTCTTAAAACCATATAATAGTTAAGCTTTAGTATTGTACTCCTGTCCTAGTGGCACTATAGAATAAAGCACTGGACCACAAGGTCAGTTTGAACTATAAAATCGACAATTCAAACCAGCCACTCGTCAGAAATCCAATACAGGGCTACTATGTGTCAGAACCAACTCAACATCACTTAACAACAGCAAAGATATATATGTATGTGGGATCACCCTGACAATAGCCACTAGGTTAGACAGGAAATTTAGGAGGCAGTGAGTTTATGTTAAAGGGACTAGAACAACTCAGAAAAGGAGAACGAGACTTACAGCCTCCGAAACCCTAAACAGGGTCTCTATGAATGGGAACTGACTTGAAGGCATACAACCACCACCACCATCTAGACAGATTATAGGAAAAAGATACAGAAAGTATTAGCCAATTATAATACAAAGACATTAATACTGGTCAGATTCATGTTTTCTTTATTTATTCTTTTATTTTTCCATGATTTTTGCTGTGGTTGAGAGTTTAAAAAGCAGAACACATACCAATTCAACAGTTTCTTCATGTACAATTCAGTGACAGTGATTACATCCTTTGAGTTATGCACCTTCTCACCCTTCTTTTATGAATCTCACTTCTTCTTTGTCCAGAAGAGCAGCTGAGAGATTCGAACTGCTGACCTACAGGTCAGCAAGCTAACTAGTAACTTACTAGACTACCAGGGCTCCTTACACTGGACTACAAATAACAAGGTCAGCAGTTCAAACCCACCAGCTGCTGCTTGGAAACCCTGTACAGGGTCACAATGAGTCTGAACCCAGTGGAAGGCACTTAACAACAACAACATAAAGAAATTAATTCTAAAATAGCAAGTGAAACTGTAACAGCTTTTCTTGAAATCAATTTCTCTTACTCTTACAGGGTAAAGTGAGAGCCATTACCCTGTAGAAACCCACTTTAGGATTTAACTACAAGACTTTCTATTAACATTAGTAAAATGAATGTAGTCAAAGCCCTGAACTACAATTTACCTCATGCTGTAAAACACTGATATCAAAACTCTGCACAAACTGGACTGCTGATTAAAAATCCCACTGCAGCTACTATCACAGTTACAAATGTGAAATTATTTTCAGAACTAACCACTATGACAATTTGTTGTTGTTGTTAAGTGCCATCGAGTAGGTACCAACGCATAGC
>NW_006408805.1:1309467-1311411 GCF_000296735.1 Chrysochloris asiatica
CTTTGCAATGTTGTCCGTAGCTTGTCATGATCCACACAATCGAAAGTCTTTGTATATTCAATAAAGCACAGGTAAACATCTTTCTGGTATTCTCTGCTTTCAGCCAAGATCCATCTGATGTCAGCAATGATATATCCCTCAATCCATGACCTCTTCTGAATCTGGCTTGAATCTCTGCAAGTTCTCTGTAAATGTATGGTTGCAGTCATTTCTGTGTTACCTTTAGTAAAATTTTACTTGCATAAATATCAATGATATTGTCTGATGATTTCCACATTCCACAGGGTCACCTCTCCTTGGAATGGACACAAATACGGATCTCTTCCAGTCAGTTGGCCAGGCAGTTGTCTTCCAAATTTCTTGGCATAGATAAGTGAGTATATGAGCTGTCATGAAATTATGGTAACTTCTAAAAATCTAATTTCACACAACAATAAACGGGATTCAACTGGGAAGGAGGAAATGCACTACTAACAAATCAAACTGATTTGATTGGTAATATGATACAATTTTACTGGTGCTCTAAAGGGACAAAGGAGTCCTGGTGTGGTGCTGTGGGTTAATGTGCGATGCTGCAATGCCATTTGAACTGCAAGGTCGGTGGTTCAAGCTCACCAGCTGGCTCCTTGGAAACCCTACATAGGGTCGCTATGGGTCGGGTCTAACTTAATGGCACTTAACAACAACAACAAAAGGGACAAATAGCACCTTGCCTCCAAAACTGCACTATCATATACATGGTCATATTCAGACATTCATTCTTATACAACTTAATAGTAAGCTAACAGATTTCTTTTTCAGATAATCATAAAACTTTTGCAGTGTATTTCAATCTGTGTATATCAAATCAAATAAAGATGTGTAACTACATTTTATAAATGAGGCTTCTTCATAACAATCTCATACTCTCACAGCCACATTGAGAGGAACAGTTTAAATAAATACTAACATAGGGATAAGTAATTAACATTATGTCCATACCAGATGAAATTATGTTCACCCCTTAATTCTTTGTTATTCACTGTATTGTTATTTTGTTATAAATGTCCTGAGACCAAAACCAGCCAAAACAAATGGGAAAGAAAAACATCATATTCCCCAGCTTGAGATACTGTTTTTCTTTTTTTTTTGCATAAAAGAGGCTGTCAAGTTCTGATGTCACTACAATAATTGCATGGCGTATTAAAAGTAGTATTTTATCTATTAAATATTCATCCCACTTTAAGGTGTATCTCTAACCAGCAGGTGTGTACAGTTACTCACTGAGTACATATCAAATTATACTAAAATAGAAAATATTAATTACTTTTGATACCATAAAAAAACAATAACTGTCAGAAATTTTCCTGGCAAGAGACAGAGGTCAAAAAGTCCTTGTTAGTACTTACATACCCAGAAAAGCCCATATAATATTGAGTATTTAAAACACAATCAGACAAAACATGACATCAGCTCTCTCTCTGTTGTTGTTAAGTGCCATTGGTTAGTACCAACTCAAATCCAAGCTGTATAGGGTTTCCAAGACTCTAAAACATAATGGGAGCAGAAACCCTTATCTTTCTCCATATCAGATCGCTGGTGAGCTCAAACCACCAACTTTGTGGTTCACAGTCCAGTGTTTATCATGCAGAGTCCACCACACTCCAGAGCTCTCTCTCTCTAGGTACTAAATAATGCTGCATAGAACAAAAATGTACATTTTAAATATATAAAATGGCTACAGCACTCTACATATTTGGCAAAACATTCTAGAAATTTGATAATGTTGTTGTGTTGTTGTTAAGTGCCATCGAATCAGTTCCGACCCATAGCGACCCTGTATAGGGTTTCCGAGGAGCAGCTGGTGAGCTTGAACTGTTAACCTTGCAGTTCAAATGGCTTTGCAGTCTGGCATGGTAACCCACAATGCCACACCAGGACTCCAATGTGATAATGGTTATGTGC
>NW_006408805.1:1311671-1339700 GCF_000296735.1 Chrysochloris asiatica
AGTTTCGAACTGCTGACCTTAATGTTCGCAGCCCGATTCGTAACCACTACGCTACCAGAGCTCCTTAATAGAAGTCCTCATATCCTCATATCTTCAACGTTTATTTGACTGTTTCTTCTCTATCTAAAGATTTGTTTAATCTTCCTTATTTTAAGCTCTGGAATCCCACATGTGACACAGAAATTCACTGATTTCATTAGAATTTTAGGAGTTATGTTGAAAAAAACATGTTAAAAAAATCATGGACTTGGAGAAAACACTTAAGCACCTTGCTGTTCAGTGTGGTTTCCATCATCATCATCATGATTTGAAGGCACGTTAAAAATGTACACTCTCAGGCTCCACCTTAGACCTACTGCATCAGAATCTGCATTTTAACATCAACCAAGAAATCAAGTGCACATGAAAGTTTGAGAATCGCAGCCTAAGCACATTGATTCATTCAAGACATTTGAGAGTTGAATACCTTTTAGGGGCCGTACAAGGAAAGTGGTGGGAGGGGTGATCACATATAGATTAGGGTAAAAGCGTGTCAATCCTTAAAGATGGGAAAAGGATCAAGCAAACACGAACACAACTATGACAAGTATCAGCACCGTAAGAGACAAGTTCTCAGGTGTGACACCAAGTCAATTTCAACTCTTAGCAAGTATATATGACAGAGTAGAATTGCCCTGTAGGGTTTCATACACTGTAAACTGTACAAGAACAAATTGCCTAGTTTCATCTCCTGAGGAGCGGCTGGTGGGCTCAACCTGCCAAACTTTCAGTTAACAGCTAAGCACTTAATGATTGCACCACCAGCACGCCTCTTTAAGTGAGACAAACAAAACTCACTGCCACCAAGTTGATTCCAACTCACAGTGACCCCACAGAACAGAGAATTGCCTAAGAGGGTTTTCAAGGCTACGAATCTTCATGGAAACAGAATGCCACATCATTCTCCTGCAGAGCAGCTGGTGGGTTTGAACTGCCAACCTTGTGGTTAGCAGCCAAATACTGTAACCGCCGTACTACAAGGGTTTCTTTAAAAAATAAGTCATTGTATATAAAGAAATATAAAGGATATGAGGATGGCACAGCAGCTGGTAGGCCCTTACTAAAGACCTGGGCTGGAAATTTTTTTAAGAGAGCAGTCACATGATCAAAAGGAAGACAATTACTCTGTAGGAAACCAGATGCTTTAGTGAGGAAAAATCATGATTGGAAACAGAAATTTGTTAGTAACAGTGTAAGCAGGGAGTCACAAAGGTATTTTTTGGTATCAGAATCTTAATTTCTCCTCTAGAAAATTTTTAACACAGGGGTATAGGGTGAAGGTAATGGTAACAGAGAAGAAAAATAATAAGGGAGACATTTATAGGTTACAGGAAAGTAACCAGTTCCCAGCTGCCACTGAGTTGATTACAATTCAATTCATGTATCCTCATGTGTGTTAGCCTAAAACTGTGTTCCACAGGATTTTCATTGGTGAATTTTTCAGACACAGTTTACCAGGAGGTCTTTTTCTTCAAGGGGCCTCCGAGTAGACTTGAGCCTCAATCAGCTCTCCACACCCTCACTGAAATCTTGGCCACTAACAGTCTGAATTAAGACCACCTCAAGGGCCAGCAGGATCCATCCCTTCAATTGGTTGTATGTACAAAGTGGCCTTGGATCAAGGAGCAATGAATGGTGGTGGTGGTTATGTGCCATGGCATCGGTTCTAACTCGTAGGGACCCTGTACAGGGCTTCCGAGGCTGTAAATCTTTACGGGAGCAGAAAGCCTCATCTTTCTCCCGTGAACAGCTGGTAGTTTCGAACTGCTCACCTTGCGGTTTGCAGCCCGATTCATAACCACTACACTACCAGAGCTCCCTTCATATGGCTGTATGTATAGAGTGGCCTTAGATCAAGGAGCAATGGAAGATTTAATAAAATCATAAATACAATGTCTCCTGAGAGCAAAGTGGCCAGTATTCAGGCAGAGCACCCAGAAAATCCATCAACATTTCTAAAAAAGAAACACAACTATAACTTCAACAATAGTTCCAATCCAAATTAAAACAGACAATCAACAAATTTTTTTTATAATCCTTCTGATTTATCAGTATCATCTTGTGTTTTTATCTCACTATTTAGTGAAATAAATTTAGCACAGAAACAGAAAATTTAAATGTGCAAGCTTTGTATGACAGCAATTAAGAAGGTAGTAGCTAAAACTCTTGATCCTAACTTTATTTTTTTCTATTTTGGGTTTTTTTGGTTGTTTTTTTTTTTTTTACAAATTTCATAATTTACATAAGCCTTCTAATGTTTTGTTATCAACCAAAAGAATATTACAGTACTGTTGGGCTAGTGGTTGCGTCCATTCAATTTTAAGCACTGACGATAGCATTTAAGTTCTAAGCATGTAGGATATAAACTATTTTTTAATTGTCTTTTTCCCTTTCTTGACACTTCTCCCTTCCCTGCTAAAAACACACAAAAAAATGCAGCTATCAAAGGATTTGGTTTATGGAAATAATGGTTGCTAGTTGCTTAAAATCAGGAAAGGTGTGCACCTAGGTAGTATTCTTTAACCATGCTTGTTCAGGCTGTACAGTGAGCAAATAATCTGAGACACTAGAGTATATGAAGAAAAACGTGGCATCATCAGGTTTGGAGGAAGACTCATTAACAACGTGTGATATGCAGATGATACAACCTCGCTTGTTGAAAGTGAAAAGGACTTAAAATACTATTTAGATAAAAAAAACCACAGCCTTACATCTTAATGTAAAGAAAACAAAAATCCTCACCACTGGACCAACAAATAGCATCACATTATATCGAAGCAGTAGTCAAGAAACCAAATGACGTATTTACATTAGGCAATCTGCTGCACAAGACCTATTTAAAGTGTTCAAAAGCAAAGATGTGGTATGAGGACTAAAATGCGCCTGACCCAATAGTATTTTCAATAGTTTCATATGCATGTGAAATAAGGACATCTGTAGAAGAATTGGTGCATTTGAGTTAAGGTATTAAAGAAATATTAAAGGTACCATGGACTGCCAGAAGAACAAACAAATCCGTGTTGTTATAAGTATAACCAGAATGTTCCTTAGAAGCCAGGACGGAGAGACTCTGGCTTTCATACTTTGTACATATTATCAGGAGGGACCAGTCCCTGTAGAAAGGCATCATGCTTGGTAAACTGGAGGTAGAGCAAAAATGAGGGAGACTCCAATGTGATGAATTGACACAGTGTCAGCAGCAATGAGCTCTACAGTAGGAGCATTTTGAGCAGTTTTGTACAGGGCCACTATAAGTCTGATCAGACTAAATGGCACCTAACAACAACAAGTGTTGTCTTGGTGTGGTGCTGTGGGTTAATGCGCTGGACTGCAAAGTCGCTTTGAACTGCAAGGTCGGTGGTTCAAGCTTACTTACTAGCTGTTCCTCAGAAACCCTATACAGGGTCACTATGGGTCAGAATCGACTCAACGGCACTTAATAACAAACAATAGCATATAGTAATTATGGTTTACTAGTGGTTTACTGGAGTTCTGGTGAAGCGCTGCAGGATAATGCACTGGACAATTACTAGTACTAATTATGGAGTCCTGGTGTGGCACTTTAGGATCAGCACTGGACTACTAACCAGAGGTTGGTGGTTCAAACCCACCAGATGCTCCTTGAGACAGAACTGACTATGAGACAGAATTGACTAGATGGCACTTAACAATAACAAAAGTAGTAATTACGGGGTCCTGGCATGGCACTCTAGGATAAGCACTGGACTGCCAGTCACAAAGTCGACAATTCAAATGCAGTCACTGCTCCTCAGAAATGCTACACAGAGTCACTATGAGTTGGAACCAACAACAAAAAGTGATAATTAAGTTACCTTCAGCCCAGTTTTATATATAAAATACTATAGTGATGGTTATTGGTTTTTTTGTAGCATAGTGGTTATGACTCGGACTGCCAACTGCAAGGTCAGCAGTTCGAAAATACCAGCAGTTCCACAGGAGAAAGATGAGGCATTCTGCTCCCGTAAAGATTTTTTTTTAAATCTAGCTCTTGATTTTCTAATAAATCTAGGACAAAATTTTCTTCCCCCCCCCCATGACCACATATACACCATGCCAATAAAATGACCTACTACAAATTTCAGAATAACACAAAACACTCAGTGACAATTAGAAAGGAGTAAACTTCTACTACACACACAATAACATGGATGAGTCCCACAAACAGAATGTTGTTGTTGTTAAGTGCTGTCGAGTCAGTTCCAACCCATAGCGACCCTGTATAGGGTTTCCAGAGTGACTGGTGAGCTTGAACCACCGACCTTGCAGTTCAAACGGCTTTGCAGTCTGGCGCATTACCCCACAGCGCCACACCAGGACAAACAGAATAAGCAGTGCAGAAGGCCAGGTATAAAAGATTACATATTATCTGAGTCCATTTTTATAAGGAACCTAAAACTACACTAGTCAGAAGTTATTGCCTACAAACAGCAAAAGAAGGCTGTCGGGGAAGGAGTACCAGAGAACCTTCTGAGGAAATGTTCAGTAATGGTTATCACAGGTATGTGTTTATGTAAAAGCTCATCTAGCAGTTCACTTAGCATTCATATATACATTATGCACATTACACCTCAATTGGGGAAAACATACAACATAGTGTTGCCAATTGCCTTTTAAGTGTCAATTGCAAACTTAAGAAATTAGCATACTAAAACTATAGTACTGAACTGTGGCCACACTTACTAACTTCTAAGAATTCCTCATTATTTAGTACCTCAAAGAACTCATTACTGGATCAAAGTAATACACTAGCATGTACAGGAAGAGTCAATAAAAATAACAACCAACAGGCATTTATAGAGTTTAATATGTGCCAAGGATTTTACTTTCATTATCTGATTTAATCCCTGTTAACTAACAGTGGTAACAGATACATTTGTTATTATCCCCATTGTACAGATGATGCAATCAAGACTTAGGTCAAGGTTATTACCACCCAAGGTCACAAAAATAACAAGATGTGCTGATATTTGAACATGAACAGCCAAAAAGCATGCTATATGTCAAATTCTTAATTCTCTATTTGTATTGATGTTAAGTGCCATGAAGTTAGTTCCAACTCATAGCAACCCTGTATAGGGTTTCCAACAAATGCATTGAACCAACAGTCTTACCATGAGCATTCCAGTGCTTATCCTACAGTGTCATACAAGGACTCCCCACTTGTACTGGTTATAGTGGTAGTGTGCCTTGGAGTCGGTTCCAACTCATGTGACCTTGTAAAGGGTTTCGGAGCCTGTAAATCTTTACAGGAGCAGAAAGCCTCAATTCCAAAACAACAAGACAAAAGCAGACTATATCACCTAAATTCAATAATATAACCAGTATGTATTTTTCTCTCAAGTAGATGGATTAAGCTACTTTAATAGTTCCTTGTGTGGTGCTGCAAGTTAATGCACTGGACCGCAAGGTCGGTTTGAAGCAAAAGGTCAGTGATTCAAGCTCACCAGCCACTCCTCAGAAACTCTACACAGGGTGGCTATGAGTTGGAACTAACCCGACACACTTAACAACAGCAATAATTTCTTAGTTCTGTGAGAAAAAAGGCACATCACTTCTTAAAGTTCTACTCACATTTTAACATGTATGTAGCAAAACAAAATGCTCTTTGGGAAGTTTTGGGTTTTTGTTTTTTTTTAATTTAACTCTGGCCATCAAAATACATCACACAACAAATCAGCTAAACAACTGTGAACCAAGGAAGACACTATGGTAACATCCATATTTTCTCTACTTCATTCAAGAATCCTTTCAATTTTACAGTACAAGTACGAAATATATGCAGGATTAAGGTGGGAAAAATTAAATATATTCTCAAAAAGGTTTCTTTATTTGCTAAACATTCTATATTCAAGGAGAGTTTAATAGAGGGCTAAGTGAGAGTTAAAACGGAAAGAACTGTGCATTAAATGCAACATTTTAATCAGAAACCAGATATATCAAATTAGGCATCAAACATGCCACTGCATTCTGCATTAGTTAAAAACTATAAGCCCTGGAATTCACATTCACTTTTAACTATTCCCAGAAGATGAACATCTATAACTATACCATCCAAGATCCAGACCTGCTCTTTCCTGGAAAGTATACAAGAAACAAACTGGGTTCATTTGCTAAACAACATCTGTTATTTAAAAGGCAGGAGAAGGAAGACACACTAGTGTTCTCAGAAATTTTGTTCCTAAGATTTTAGAAAATATACTGCAGCAAATCTTCAAAAACAATGCTTTAAAAATACCAACAGACAGAATTCTTAAAAATACAATAAAATCATACAAAAACAAGAGTAAACTAAAATACACCTATTCAAACAAGTAATTCATTTCTGTTAAGCCATATGCTTCACACAGAAGTCAGATTTTACTCTCAGTTGTGAAAATCATTAAAACAAAGCATCAACCTTTACAGGCAAGACCAAACTGTAAAATGACTTTACATATTTAAGGAAAGATCATTTTAAAACTTACTCATACACGCACACACACGACTTACCAAGTCTGCAACAAAACTTGTGGATGCTTGTGCTTCAGGAGGAAAGCAGGAGAAATAATTTTCTGTACTTAGTGCAGTTCACTTCAAAGCTAAAAACACATCACCACAGTCTTACTTGTAGTAAAGCAATCTGCCTTTGGGTTGGGCTTTTCTCTTACAAGATAAACTGTTAAGTCATTTCTTGATATCCGATGTGCTAACATACGGAGTCTTCTTAATGTAGCCTTCCCTTCAGCGCACACCCCCCCCCCTTTCCCATCACCACTCAGCTCCACTCCCTCTCCACACACACACACACAAACACACATACAAAAAAAGGCACTGCAGGGCAGAAATTCCTCAGGTGCTCGCTAATGGAATTCCCAGGGTCTTGGAGCCGCTTCGGGGATCAAGAGATCTCATAGCCCCTGCTGGGGTAAGGAGCAGCAAGTCTGTTCCATTTAATCAAATACAGAATGAATTTTCAGCTCTATTCACTAGCTTTTCTCCAGGGCTCTCAAAAGGCACCAGGCAGCTAGAATCACATACATGTGGCTCTTTGAGGCAAGTATAATTAGTTTGATTTTAAAAAGCCACATTAATAATATCACCTCAGGACCATTATTCCGGGGACAGATGACAATGATACTGTATGTTTTAAGTCTGACAATGGGGATAAGAGCACAAACAATGAGGGAAAGCTTGAAGGGTTAAAAAAAGTTTTTCATTGAGTTGTAATCCAATATTTTTAAAGGAACATTAAGTATATTCTATACATACTCGCTCAATTCTAACTGGAGGAATCAAGTAAAATCCTCTCCCCATGCTCATGAAAGTAAACAATAAAAAATTACCAAATGCAATGTTTACATACAATATAAAACTTTAAGTAAAAACAATAAAACATTCTTTAATTCAATCTAAGTTAACAAAATGTTGTATAAAAAAAAAGGTGCCAATCAAAAACACTGTAAAACCAAGCCCTTCAAAGTGATATATTTAGCAACCAAACTCCAAATTCCCTTTCTAATCCAAATTAGTGAGTATTAAACAGAAAGATCATTTATCCAAAGAAAAACGACCTGGTAGACAACTCTTCTGTACTTCTGAAGTGTCATTACAACTCTAGCTCTACACAGTACGAATGCTAATAGCCGGGTGATGTATAATGTTACATGCTGATGCTATTTATTAAAATAACAACGTTTTCAATTATTTTTGTTTCCTATCCCCAGCCAGATTTCACTAAAATTTAACTGTCAATTCCTGAAATCACTTCTCCAACATTTCACTTAGAAACAATTACCATTTTCAAAATCTAAATGTTTTGGAAAAGAAACATTTCTAAAGAAGAAAAATGTTACTTCGGCTTACATTTTGACAAATCATACATGAAATCCTCAAGAAAGTCATTCTTTGTACTTCCACGGCTTGACTGTAAGAAGTGTTTAAGTACTTTTACTGAAGAGGAGGTTGATAAGAACCATAGCAATCAATCACAGCATCCCAAATGAGTTACTACACAAACAATAGTATTATTTTCCTGGTTGACTAAACTACTCAGAGACAGATTTCCCAAATACTATATGCCAGTTTTTGCATGAAAGATAAAGAATATATATTTGTGTGTGTAAGGAGCTCTGGTAGCATAGTGGTTACGAATCAGGCTGCTAATCTCAAGGTCAGCAGTTCGAAAAGGGAGAAAGATGAGGCTTTCTGCTCCGGTAAAGATTTACAGCCTCGGAAACCTGTACAGGGTCGCTATGAGTCGGAACCAACTCCACGGCACATAACAACAACAGAATATACATTTTTCTGCTGTATATATTACCAAACACACTCAGGGCACATCTTTACAAAACGAAGGAAGTTTCTGCATCTTTCTCATGTAACTTAAAGTATGAAGCAGTTTGTGTGCGTAACAGGCACATGTGCATAACAGAGCCTACAATATCTGGGGTCTCTCTGGGTTCCTAAGAATGCTTTCTCATTAATAAGCACTAGTTTAAAATTTCCAGAAAATTTCTGAAGGTTTTCATTTTGTCCTAAAAAGTTAAACTACCCTCCACATTTCCAGCTAAAAATAGAAAACAAAAAAGGGGGGAGAGGGGCTATAAAATATAACAGAACATTTACAATTACACTGAAAATAAACCTATTTTTATTTTCCAGCCCCCTCCCACTGTCTCCTGCAGACACTGCCCATTAGGTATACCAGTGCCAGTTAGGAGTCTGAGGGTTAAATTAGTGGAATCTGGATTCACTGACTCATCTTGTCTGGTCAGTGACCTGCGAATAAATCTCATGTTACCTTTTAGGCTAACCTCCAGTTTTTCAAGGTGCCTGATTTAGAAAACAAAGGTTGACTTTGTTAATGAGGTTTCCTAAATGCTAGATCCCAAATGGAAAGCGGCCTAATCTTAAATAAAGCACCTGCCACCCTCAGTAGTCAGGACCAGGAATTCTGGAGAACAGTTCCTTTCCCCAGAGCATTCCACCTGATTTGGTGGAGTTAAGGAGAACAATGGAGGGAAGGGCGAGAGAAACTATCCCCCTCAGTGATTTATTACTGAAATTCCGAAATGTGGCAAGAAAGCAACAAAGGTCTGGAAGCGGCAGACTGAAATAAATAACGAGCAGTAATGCGTTTAGCAAATGATAATGCAATCCACAGCAAGCTTCACAGAGAAGGGAAAATGCACTCCCTGGGGCTGGGAAGTAACTGAGTGTGTGAAGACACAGAAACATACATTGTGCAGATTCCTCTTGCTTCTCTCTACACATAAATCACTGTCTCAGGCGGCCACTCTGCGGGGATGAAAACTGGGAGAGGCGAGGTACCCCGCTCCCTTGGGAAAACTCGCTGGCGCCCCTTGCTCCCCGCCACGCTGCATCTCACCTGCCTCGGCCGATCATTGTCAAAGCGAGATTTAATCAACGTCGGTGTCACTGACACCTCACCCCGCCTCCTCCCACGCATCTCCGAGTCCTCTAGGACACCGAACGTCGCGGATGCCTGCTGGGCATCCTTCCAGGGCCTCGAAGCAGCCCCCCGGGACGCTGGCACCTCTCCGCGGGGCCCCAACTCCCAAGCTTCATGGCCCACAAATCACGTTCTCCTGCCAGCCTGCCCCCCGCACTCCGACCCTGCTGTGGAACCCCCACCCCGCACCTCTCAGCAGGGCTGGCTAAGTCCCCAGACCTCCAGCGCGGCAGCCGGCTCCAAGAGCCACCCCCAGGTCATCCCCAGCGCGGTGGCGTAAGCGGCAGCGACGGCGATCTGGACGGGGCCCTCCATGCACCGACAGTGGCAGCGGGAGGGCGCGGCGCCTCGCACTCAGGGGCGGAGGTGCTGGACCGCACCAGCGAGAGGGCGGCGGGTCTCCAGGATCCTCACACCAAGCTGCGAGACCCGGGCTCCCGGGACTCCCGGGAAGGGAGGTGGGGGGGCGGAGTCAGCGAGGCGCGCCCCCGTGGCCGCGCTCCTCCCCAACGAAGGCGTGCGGGCGCGTACCCCGAGGGCGCCTCGCCAACTAGAAGCACGCGAAGAGGGAGAGGAGGGAAGCCGGCGCAAGCGGAGGCGGACCTTTGCTCCCCCTACGTTCCGCGCCCGCGGGACGATGCGCGCGCAGCCTGCCAGATCAGCGGAGGGGGTGGGCTATACCAATCTTAGGAGAAGGGGAACATGCCCTCTTCTGTACCTGCTCTCTCATTATCTTCATGAGTGTTCTACCAAAATAAATACAGAAAGATTTGTTATTAGACAAGAATAGATGGTTACGACTTTTTCAGGTAACTTGTAAAAATTATTATAACGCCTGTATCAGCGTTCCTTTCACCTTACCTCCCCGGAAGAGAAGGCACTTCTAGCCAGTCCATATATGGTCTACAAAATCCCGCCCAGGCCCCGCCCTTCACTCCCTCTACCTAATTTCTCCTTGTAACGTGTATGCGCTTTGCTTGTCTTCTCTCCTTCTTAGTGTCTGCTTTATATAGAAATACAGCACTACTTTCTGTATTTTTTAACTACGAAAAGAGCCCTAAATTTAAAATGTGCTGAACTTTAGGAAAAATATGCCAGTTTGCCTCACTGCCTTAGCTTGAATTACATAGAAATGTTTTTGAAAATGTGATATTATTAAGACAATTTAGCCTTCTGCTTTAGCTAGATCCATGGGTTTTGTAAAAAGCGATGTGGCTGTTGTCATCGTCGTGTGTCTTCGAGTGGATTCCGACCCATATTAACCTTATATAGTGTTTGCTAGGTTGTCCATCTTTGTGACAGCAGAAAGCCCCATCTTTCTCCACGTGGCGCCCGTGTTGTGGTTCCTCAGTGCAGTGCTGATAGTCCAGAGCCACCGCGCTCTCTTGCTCTAGATCCCACCACATATAGTTTCCACACCTTTTCAGTACTTTGTCACTGATTTAATGTTTAGTTTCTTAGGCAGTTTCATCTGATTATCGGATCCCTGAACTCCTGCATTCACATGCATACCCAACATCAAAAAAACCCACTGATCTCAATTCCAACTGATAGAGATCCTATGTTGTTGTTAAGTGCCGTCGAGTTGGTTCTGACCCATAGCGACCCTGTATAGGGTTTTCCAGGAGTGGCTGGTGAGCTAGAATCACCAACTTGTGGTTCAAAGTAACTTTTCAAACCAGCGCATTAACCCACAGAGCACACCAGGACTCCAGAGATCCTTTATAGGTCTCTAAATCTTTACAAGAGCTGACGGTCTTATCTGCCACAGAACATCTCACAGAACATCTGGTGAGTTTGAACTGCTAACTTTTCAGTTAGCAGCCCAACACCTGTACTGTGGTTTCAACTGAATACCAACTCATAGCACCCTTATTCACAAGAGAAAAAAAAATTCTCTGGTACTGCGCCAACCTTACAAACGTTACAATTGAGCCCATTGCTGCTGCCACTGTGCCAATCCGTCTCACAGGGGGTCTTCCTCTTTTTAGCTGACCTTCCACTTTGCTGAGCATGATGTCCTTCCTCAGGTGCCACTGGTCCCTCATGATAACATGTCTAAAATATGAGAGACAAAGTCTTGCCACCCTGACTTCCAAGGAGCATTCTGGATACATTTCTTCAAACACAGATTTTTTTTTGCTCTTCTAGCAGTCCTGGTACTTAGAATATTCTTCTCCAACACCATGACACAAATGCATCAGTTCTTCTACAGTCTTCCTTATTCACTGTCCAACTTGCACATGTATATGAAACTATTGAAAATAACATGACTTGCTTCAGGCACAATTCTTGAACACTTTAAAAGAGGCTTTGTGCAGCAAATTTACCTACTGCAATACGTCTTTGATTTCTTGACTGCTGCTTCCGTGAGTGTTGATAGTGGATCCAAGCAAGATTGACAACGTCAATCTTTTCTCCATTTATCATGATGTTATTTATTTCTCCAATAGTAAGGATTTGTTTCCTTTACATGGAGTAAAATTCATACTGAAAGCTGTGGTCTTCATCAGTAAGTATTTTAAGTCCTCTTCACTTTCAGTAAGCAAGATTATATCATCTGCATATCACAAGTTGTTAATGAGTCTTCCTCCACTCCTCCACATTCTTCTTTATATAATCCAGTTTCTTGGATTATTTGATCAGCATAGAGATTGAACAAGTATGGTGAAAGAATACAACCCTCACACACATCTTTCCTCATTTTAAACCATTCAGTGCCCCCTGTTCTGTTCAAATGACTGCCTGTTGGTCTATGTACTGTTCATTCCTCATGAGAACAATTAAGTGTTACAGATTACTCATTCTCTACAATATGTTGTCCATAGTTTGTCATGATCCACACAGTCGAAAGCCTGTGCATAATAAAGCACAGGTGTAAGGAAAAGAAAGAGATGAGGAGAGAGTCTTGGGTTCAACAGCAGGCAGGTTTATTGAAAGTAAACCTGAGAGGGGGTACTCTAAGTGACCAAAGGAGACCAACAGCCCGTCTGTTCTCTTACAGACTGGAGTATTTAAGGCGATGTGGTCTGGGTACAGTTCTGGTGAGTTTACAATGGGCAGGGGTATGGAGATTTTCCTGAAACCTGGAATTACATTACTGGGGGTGGGGGGTGGGGTCCTCCAGGTGTAATAAAGACTTAAGTTTTCCAAGACCGGGAAGCTCAAGCAGGACTTTATTCAGCACTAATTGGGAGTAGTTGCGATGCCATTTTGTTGATCAGGCTCAGGGTCCTTCATCCCAGATTCTTGATGTTAGGGGGATAAGGGCAGATGTGTCTCTTTGACTGCTTCCTGCTGATTTACGTGCATAGATGTCTGTAACAGAAGAGCAGTCGCCACCTGATCTTTCACAATGGCAGTGATTCAGCCTGCAAGAAATCTTTGGAAAGAATTTATTATACAAGGCAGGAATACAGCTCTCAGACAAAGGAGGAATAGCGGTCCTACGAAGGGTAATAACCAAGGGATGATATTTTGGGTGAGCCAAGAGCTTGGAGAATTGTTGGAATTCAGCCTTGCTGGTTTTTCTTTCAATCTCCTTATACCATCTCAGACTAGGCCTGATTTGTTCACAAAAAAACCACAACAATATTCCTCATTGATAAATATGCAGCTGCCCCCTTTTTTGGCTGTAAGTAAGTCTAGTGCTCTTCCATTTAAGAATTGCTCCTGCTAGGGTGTCAATCTGATCTTGAATTTGGGATAGTTGTAGAGATATTTCATACACACTTTTTCCTGGGGAGGAGGATAGAGACTGAAGTTCCTGTTGCTCCAGTTCCTATGCCTGCTGCTATTCCTAGGCTGACAAATAGGGGGATAAATTGTAAGGCATGTGTTTTGGCTCAAGGGGGTGCTTATTGGGACTAATATAGACTGATCTTCAAAAGAATAGGTTATGGGTGGTGATATGTATGGTAGGGTTCATGTACCAGTACAAATAGTAGGAAGGCAAATGTAAAGTTTTTTTCTGCATAGGAAAAATACTCCTTAGTGAAGGTTAATACATCCTTGGACTTGGAAAGTTAAGAACTGTTGGGACCTGTCCGTATGTACTGCTCTTTCCCACACTGACAGGGAAGTTGCTAAGTGGGCTGCTCCTAAAGGTTGTAGGAGGATGCAATTGGCAAGGCTGGAGTTGTGGCTTGCTTCTAGTGCTAACCTGTGGGTTTGAGTATGCAGAAACAGTCGAGTGTTATTAATGGGTAACATATGACAGTCTCTCCTGACTGGGGGCCTATTGCCTTGATATACATATTGAACAGTGGGTAGTCAGTGGATATGGGTGTCTGAATTCACAGTATTGTAAAGTTGTTGTAGATCCTACTGGTGATGTAATATGAGAGGGGTGAGAAAATCTTAGGAGGTGACTGAGGGGGTGACTGAGAGGGTGAAGAGGGATTGTTTGAGGCTACAAACTTTGGAGGCTTCTGTTGTGGCGCTATAGGAGTTTATATATGTGGATGGTGGGAGTTTTAGGGTTTGTGTGCAAGGGGTTTTGAAAGTTCCTACAAGAGAATCTAATGAAAAAATTGGGTTGGGTAATACACAAAACAGGGTGGGATGTTAGATCTTGTTTTTCAGCTTTTTCTGGAATGTTTGCGATGATCTGTTTAGAAAATATTGAATCTTTTGGGGTTTGAGAAAGCCATGTTAGTAAGGGGGCTGGAGTGGCTAGAAAAAGTGATGAGGTAGAGGCTAAACAAATCCAGCATGTATCATTTATGTGTTGTGGTACAGCTTGGTATAGGAAGGAGGCTGATAGGCTTATTAAGTGTTGAATTGGTGATGGGTGAGTGTTGGTTAGAACAGGATGAAGAGTAAAGAGAGTGAGAAGAAGGAGATTTGGGTGGTGGAGGAATAAATGCATGACAGAGGGTGTAGGGATTTGGGATTTCTAGAAAAGTAGGACACACGGCTTGGTTAATCTGACAGAGGTCTTGGACGACTCTATATGTCCTGACTCTATATGCCCCATCGGGTTTTGGTAGTGGAAGAATAGGAGTGTTGTGTGGAGAATGCATAGGTATGAGGATGTGGGCTGCAAGGAATTGGGAAACAGGAGATTCTCAGGACTAAGGGGGTATTGAGGGACAGCGATTTGACACATAGGATCCTTTAATGAAATTTTATAGGAGTGTGGTGATGGGAGATGACAGGGATGTCAATATCCAAATTATGGGATTATTTGGTGAAGTTTCATGGGAATTTACACAGGGATCAGGTGTCTGTGCTAATAGAAGGTCGGGTAACTGTCTCTTAGAAATTCAAAATGTATTGTGGCTCCTAATTTGTGTAAAGTATCACTTCCTAAAAGAGGAATGGACCATTGGGGCCTTACTAAAAAAGAATGAGTTAAATCTCCATAGGAACAACTGAGGGGTGGTGTTTGCTTGGGAGTGGCAGGTATGCCTTTCACTCTGATTACTGAGACTGTGGAAGAGAGGAGTGGACCACTATATTCTGTTAGAACTGAAACACTCACCCCAGTATCCAGTAGGAAAGAGATGGTCTTACTGGATACCATCCCTTCTACCCTGGGTTCTGAGGGCATATTTGCTGTGAGGGTGGAGAATCCCAGACACAGTCAGTTTTCTGAAGAGAGCTAATAAGGATGAAGGGTCTTTCACCGGTAGTTGGGGGCTAAAGATTGGACTGAACCTGACCTGGGAGGGTGTCCCTGGCTGGGGCAGTCCATCTTCCAGTGGCCCCATTGACCACTATTTGGGTATGGCTTGGTCGGTGGCCTCGGGCTAGGGCATGCTGTTGCCCAGTGTACAGCCTGCCCACATTGAGAGCACGTTTCAGGGACTGTTGTGTTTTTCCTGCTCTGGGCTGGGGTGAGTGTGAGGTGGCAGACACTAGAGTCTGATATTTAATGTGGAGTTTTTACTTTTTGGTTCCTCTGTTCCTCGTCTTGGTTGTTAAAAAACATTTAAGAATGCTTTTAGATTTCATTGTGGGGTTGAGGACCTTCCTCTAACTTTTGTAATTTCCTTCTAATATTGGGTGCAGACTGGTAAATAAACCACAAATGAAGGAAAGTTTGGCCTTCTCTTGATTCTAGGTTCATGTTGGTATAGTTTATCATGACCTCTGAAAAGTGGGAAAGAAAAGGGCAGGTTTTTCATTGGGGACTTGGGTGGCCACACATAATTTATCATAACTGACAGCCTTATGAGCATTTTTATCCATGACACTACAAAATAAATAATTGTGTAATTCCTTTGATGGGTGCCTTCCATTCCATGTTGATAATTGCAATTAGGCTCTCTGCAGAGGGAGGGCATCTGCCACTACAAGGTGAAGGGTGGGGGCCTGCTCATAGAAGGTATTAGCATGGACTTCTGTTGCTCTCCATATGAGTTCCTTTTCCTCTGTGGTCAAGGTGTAAATATCATGCCAAGTTAAACTAAAAGACTGGGTTTTCAGAAAAGGATCCTAAGCATTCTTGGATCTGGGAAAGGCTGAACATAGAAAAAGGAACATGCACTAGGGTGGGGCCATTCTGCTATGCATAAGGTCTCTATGGGTCGGTACTGACTTTATGGCACCTAACAACAACAACTTCCCTTAAGTGGAGGATAGTTGGTGCTCTACCAGGTTTGGGTGACAAGGGACAAGGCAGCAAGGGAGGAGAATCTTAGGAAGGGACAGTGGGTGGAGGAAGAGGGGGAGGTGCAAAGGCTGGTGCAATGGGAGGGGGATGTTCATTTGCAGGATCAAAGGGAGATTCAGCAAGAGTCAGGTTAATTTGGTGAGCTGAGCAAGGGGAGGGGTGTGAGTGGAGGGAGAAAAAGGCTTGGAAGTGGGGAACCTGCCATTTTTCCATTTCTTTATAGAAGTTGTCAATGTCTCTGAAAATTTAGAAGTCAAATTGCTGTTTTCTGGCCACTGCCTAATTGCAACCAGGCTATATTGCAAAAATCAACTAATTATTTTTCAGATTGATTTCTATTAGATGTAATTTCTTTAGGTTATTCAGAAGACAGCCTAGAGGGGAGGGAGTGGTTTGCAAAGCCCCAGCTCCCGTTTTGGGTGGGTCAAGGAGTCACTTCCAAAGGTGGTGTCTGCCTTCCCACAGGTGAGAAGGGAGACGCTGGAGGTCC
The DNA here is from genome assembly GCF_000296735.1 of Chrysochloris asiatica. Lineage (NCBI taxonomy): Eukaryota > Metazoa > Chordata > Mammalia > Afrosoricida > Chrysochloridae > Chrysochloris > Chrysochloris asiatica. The sequence continues at coordinate 1,328,292 of NW_006408805.1, forward strand.
AACTATTGAACCAGATGGCCTGGAGAGGGTTATGGGCTTCCCTGTGCCCTCTGCCAGGGCAGTCCAAGTGATCCTCCAAGGATCAGGGGACAAGGCAGAATCTCTTGGGATCCTCAGGAGAGAGTGACCAGTGTTAGATGAGGAAAGATTTGGCAGACTGGCCTCCGAGATCTGGAGCCATGTAAAAGAAAAAACGGACTTTTTGGGAGTGGTTGGGGAAAAGGACTTTACAAGAATTTTGCGAACCACCAGGCCCTGGCCTGGCCTCACAATCCTCTTGAAAGGGTCCGTGATCCCTCCTGGTCAGTTGCAGAGGGAGAAAAAGAGAAAAGAGAGAGGAGAAAAGCGGGCTACTCATATATAAGCAGTCAGAGAAAGAGATCCTAGGTTTAGGAGTTTTGAGAGAGGTCACTGGGGTGTGCCCCATTCAGAAACTCACAATCCTCCCGGACTGAATCTGCAATCTCTCACAGTCCACTGGAGAGAGAAAGAGAGACAGAGAAAAGTGACCGAGAGAGTGTGGCTAAATAGCAAAGACAGGTTTCAGAGGGGGTGGAGATTAGAATGGGCTAGCTGCATGGAGGATAAGGCTTTTTGTGAGGCCTTGCCAGAGCTCTGGTAGCGTAGTGGTTACAAATCGGGCTACGAACCGCAGCGTCAGCAGTTCGAAACTACCAGCTGTTCCACAGGAGAAAGATGAGGCTTTCTGCTCCCGTAAAGATTTACAGCCTTTGAAACCCTGTACTGGGTTGCTATGAGTCAGAACCGACTCCATGGCACACAGCCACCAACAACAACTCGTGGGAATGGGAAATTTGAAACGTAAGGAAAATAGACATTTAAGAGAGTTATGGTGGTTGATAGAAAAGGCTTAGACAAAGAGGACCTCTGACCACTTTCCATTCTGTTGGAGGAATTTCTCCAGATCTCTGAGAATTCCATAATAGAAGGTGCCTGTTTTCACAGCATAAAGTGGTGTTTTGGTTTGATTTCAGATTGTAAATGAAGTTTTTTGAAATTGAACAATAGACCCTAATGGGGTCTCCTTTTCTATTTTTGAGATATTGGTTCCCATAGTTTTTTATGTGTTCAGTTAAAGGGAGAGGTGAGAGGGGGGTGGCCGGGGCACATGATGTTTCTCTACAGGGCAGCCTGAGGAGAGAAATATCTAGGCTGGAGACAGGAGGGAGAGCCAGAAGAACAACCAGAGCGTCCCCTGTATTGTTCCAATGGCGGGCCCCTGAGACATATAAGGAAGGCCTGCCAAGGCCTTATGTCTGGGGTCCAGAGGAGCCATTTTCTAGGTACCTTAGAGAAAACCTCCGGAGGCCAACTTACTATCCCTGTGGGAACGACTAAGGAGGAAATCAGCCGGTCTGGAACGTGGTCCTGTGTTCTGCTGGAGCAAAGACGTTAGGAAGGAGAAAAAGAGAGACAACTGCCCAGACAGGCAACCAAAGTTGTGAACGCTACAAGTCCCTTTAGAGGCTACCGGAGAGTAACCCGGCCAAGCCTTCTCAGTTGAACTTGGTTAGCTCACAACTGTGAGCTGTCTAAGAAGGAAAAATTAATCTCAGGATTTGCCTGTCTAGCTTCCGCTGACTACTGTGCCTTAGATCATGAGGAGAGGAAGGGAAGAGGGTGTAGGGGAACAGGGTGAAGGCAACCCAGAACCAGCAGGGGAGCTTCAGCTTACTCTCCTGGGCCCCACGTTGAACACCAAAATGTAAGGAAAAGAAAGAAAGAGACGAGGAGAGAGTCTTGGCTTCAACAGCAGGCAGGTTTATTGAGGGTAAACCTGGGAGGAGGTACGCTAAGTCACCAAAGGAGACCAAGAGCCCGTCTGTTTTCTTACAGACTGGGGTATTTAAGGCGGTGTGGTCTGGATACAGAACTGGGGAGTTTACAATGGGTGGGGGGTATGGAGATTTTCCTGAAACCTAGAATTACATTACTGGGGTTGGGGTGAGAGGTCTCTGGGTATAATAAAGACTTAAGCTTTCTGGAGACCGGAAGCTCAAGCAGGACTTTATTCAGCGCTAATTGGGGGCCATTTTGTTGATCAGGCACAGGGTCCTTCAACAGGTAAACAACTTTCTGGTATTCTCTGCTTTCAGCCAAGATCCAAGATACCCCTCTTTCTACGTCCTCTTTGACTTGAACCTCTGGTAGTTCCCTGTCAATGCACTGTTGTATCTGTTTTTGAATTATCTTTAACAAAAATCTACTTACATGAAATATTAATGATATTGTCTGATGGTTTCTGCATTCCATTGGGTCACCTCTCTTTGGAAAGGGCACAGATATAGATCTCTTCTAACCAATTGGCCAGGTCCAATCAGTTGGAATGTCCCGAAAGCTTTACTCCATTCACATCATCACTGTCACTCTACTTTGAGGCGTCAGCTCTTCCACCAGTCATATTTTGCATGTCTCCCAAATTTTTTGGCATAGATGAATGAGTGCCTCCAATGCTGCATCAGTTTGTTGAAAGATTTCAATTTGTAATCCAGCAATTCCTGGATCCTTGTTCTTTGTCGATGCCTTCAATGCATCTTGAATTTCTTCCTTTGGTATCATTGGCTCTTCTTGGTCATATGCTCTCTTAAAATTATTGAACATCATCTATTTCTTTTTAGTACAGTGACTATGTGCAGGAGACTACCATCTTCTTTTGATGCTTTCTGCATCATTTACTATTTGCCCATTGTTGTTGTTAAGTACCATGGAGTCAGTTCCAACTCATAGCAACCCTGTGTAGGGTTTCCATGGCTTTAAATCTTCCCAGGAGCAGAAAGTCTCATTTTTCTCTCATGGAGCAGCTGAAGGGCTCAGACCACAAACCCTGGGTTCACAGCCCAGTGCTTATTGTATGGAGCCACCACATTCTCCATTTTGCCTTTCAATATCACAAGCCAAGGCTTGAATTTTTTCTTCAGTTCTTTCAGCTTGAGAATTCCTATGCATGTACTTCCCTTTCGGTTTTCTAACTCCAGATCTTTACACATTTAATTACAGTACTTGACTTTGTCTTCTCCAACTGCCCCTTGAAATTTCGTGTTCAACTCTTTTTATTTCCTCATTCCTTCCATTTGCTTTATCATCTCTACACTGGAGAGCAAGTTTCAGAGTCTCTTCTGACATCCATTTTGGCATTTTCCTTCTCTCTTGTCTTCTTAATGACCCTTTGCTTTCTTTCTTGCTCTTGATGTCATCCCACAACTCTTCTGGTCTTTGGTCATTATTGTCTAATGCATCAAATCTGTTCTTCAGATGATCTCTAAATTCAGGGGGGATATATTCAAGGTCATATTTTGGCTCTCATGCACTTGTTTTCATTTTCTTCAACTTCAGCCTCAATTTGTATGTGATCAGTTGATGGTCTGTTCTACCTTTGACCCCTGGCCTTTTTATTTTGGCTGATGATATGGAGTTTTTCCAAAGTCTCTTTCCACAAATGTAGTCAATATGATTTCTGTGTATTTCATCTGGTGAGGGCCATGTATATAGTCGTCTTTTATGTTGTTTAAAAAAGGTATTTGCAATGAAGAAGTCATTGGTCTTGCAAAGTTCTATCATGTGATCTCCAGCATCATTTCTATCACCAAAGTCATATTTTCCAACTGCTGGTCCTTCCTCTTTGTTTCCAACCTTTGCATTCCAATCACCAGTAATCATCAATACATCTAGATTGCATGTTTGATCAATTTCAGCTAAATAAGTTGGTAGAAAAAAAAATGTTGGTAGAATTTATCAGTTTCATCATCACTGGCTTTAGGGGTTGGTGTGAAAATTTGAATAACAGTGATATGAACTGGTCTGCCTTAGAGGCATGTGGATATTATTCTATCCCAGATAGCATTATACTTCAAGACAGATCTTGAAGTGTTGTTTTTGGTGTTGAATGTTATGCCATTCCTCTTCAATTACTCATTCTTGGCATAGTAAACCATATGATTTTCAGATTAAAAATGACCAATACCAGTTCATTTCAGCTCACTAATGCCCAAGATATCAATTTTTATTTGTTCCATTTCATTTTTGGCAACTTCCGATTTTCTTAGATTCATACTTTGCACATTACATGTTCTGATTATTAATGGATGTTTACAGCTGTTTCTCCTCATTTTGAGTTGTCCCCTGTCAGTAAGTGAACATCCCAAATGCTTTACTCCATTCATGTTATCACTGTCACTCTACTTGAGGAGGCAGCTCTTTCCCAGTCATATTTTGAGGGCCTTCCAACTGGGTGGCTCATCTCCCACTACTATATCTGACAATATTCTGGAGCTATTCATCATGTTTCAATAGACAATATTCTGGTGCTATCTGATAGTGTCCCCCTGCTATTCACAAGGTTTTCAGTGGCTAAACATTCAGAAGTAGTCTGTCTCTCCTTCTTCCTAGCCTGCCTTCATCTAGAAGCTCACCTGAAACCTGTCCACCATGAGTGTCACCTGCTGGTATTTAAAATACCAGTGTCATACCTGCCAGCGTCACATCAACATGCAGTCTACCACAGTACGGCAAACTGACAGGCGAGTAGTAATTGCCTAACCATAGGAGAGGTTAGGCAAAACCAGAAAAGCTTTTGGCTCCAGAGTTTTTTCAGCTTGTTCATTGACCTGTTTCAAGTTATTTGATCATAATGAACTTTAATTGCTTGAACAGAAACAGGAGAAAGAATTTCTACGTTAAAACATTTTTGTGAAGCATTAATATAGCACCTTCACGAAAAGGACCTGACCTTCAGTGGTTATTCAAACTAACTTCTATAGGGTAGTCAGTGTTATTAACCCTTCTCCTCTCTCTCTATTTTTATTTTTTAACATCAGCAGAAGCATTACTTTCTATATTTTTTAACTATGAAAGGAGTTTTAAAGGTACTTGAAGTTCAAAACTGTGCTGAACTTGAGGAGAAATATGACACTCTATCTCACTTCCTTACTTGAATTTCATAGAAATGTCTTGGAAGTGTGGTGTTGTTCAAGCAGTTTAGCCTTTTGCACTAGCTAGATTGTTACTTTTAGTAAAAGCATGTGGTTGTTGTGGTTGTAGTGGTGTGGGATGGGTGGTTGGCTGGTGTTGGTTGGTGGTTAGTGATTGGTATTGGTGTTATTTGTTGTAAAGTGCCTTCGAGTCAGTTTTGACTCATAGTGACCCTGTATGGGGTTTCCAAGACTGTATCTCTGTAGGAGCAGAAAGCCTCATCTTTTTCCCACTGAGTGACTGGTGGGTTCAAACCACCAACCTTGTGGTTCACAGTCCAGTGCTTATAATACAGAGCCACCATGCTCCCTTATAAAAGCATTAAATCCTAAGAAAGTCATTATAGTGGAAGAAAAAGCCACAACTCTAATTTGTTTTCCATTTTTTACTTATTCAAACCAAGAACGTGTATGTCATTAATATTATTTAATTCAGCAAAGAAAGCCTCTTATAAGGAGCCCTGGAATCTTGGTGTAGGTTAATGTACTGGACCTCAAGGTCGGTTTGAACTGCAAGGTCAATGGTTCAAGCTCACCAGCCACTCCTTGGAAACCCTATACAGAGTTTCTGTGAGATGGAACTGAATTGATGGCACTTAACAACAGCAACAATAAAAAGGCCTGTAAGGACCTCTGGGCTACTAACCTTAAGGTCAGCACTTCGAATCCACCAGGTACTCCATGGGAGAAAGATAAGGTTCTGCTCCCATGAAGATTTACAGCCTTGGAAACCCTGCAAAGGTTGCTATTAGTTGGAACTGACTCGGTGGCACACAACAACCATCACTTTACTAAATATGATGCCCTTCTCCAGGGACTAGTCCCTCCTGACAACATGTCCAAAGTGCAAGAATGAAGTCTCACCATCCTTGCTTCTTGGGAGCAGTCTGCATTCAGTTCTTCCAAGACAAATTTACTTATTCTTTGGGTACTGTATGGTCGTTTCAATATTCTTTGCCAACACCATAATTCAAATGCATCAATTCTGCTACAGTTTTCCTTACTCAGGTAGGATTGTTTTTCATTAATATATTTTCCCATTAATTAATTATTTCCATTCATTTTTTTCAAGATTTTCTTTTAAAGTATTTATTGAGCAGCTACTCTATGTTACTTACTGCTAGGTCCAAGGGTGCCTAGAGAAATACAACAGTCACAAAGATTCAACACACTCACAATTTAATTGTGACACAGACACATAGATGGCTACGTAAGTACCCTGGGATGCGTTAAATGCAATGAACAGGGCACTGTGGAATCACAATAGCAGTGGTGGGAGTTTGAGGATGGGATTTGTCAAGAAAGGCTTCCCCAAACAAGTGACCCACAAACGAAGTCTTAAAATATAGTCAGAGTTGGCCAGGTAAAATTGAAAACGAAATAGCAGAGTACAATAATAGTCTAGGCAGAGAGGACGTTGTAAATGAAAATGTCGAGGCCAGCAGCAACAAGGTGATTCAAAGCGGACACATAGGGATTGGTAAGTGAAGGCGTTATAGAAGGAAGCTGTAAGTAGGTCACAAATAGCCTTATATGTCATGCTAAAAAGCAAAGACTTCATCTTATGGGCAATAGAAAGTCAACGCAGGGTTTAAGTGGGGGCCTTAAGTGATATAGTCAGTTTTGTGTTTTTGAAAGGTCATCTAACAGCAGTGATGATGGTAGATTTGAGGAAGCCATGCCTGCAGTTAAAAAAAAGTGTGGAAGCTTCGGAATCAGTCCAAGTCGTTTACTTTAATCAAGAGACTGAACTAGGACAATAGTAATATAGAGAAGAGGGGGGATACTTCAGAAATAAGGAAGGATTTGGGCAAGACTTGGAAACTGATTGTATGTGGAATTTGAGAAAGGAAAAAAAAAAAAAAGAGGCGCCTAAAAACAGTATAAATGCTGGAGGATGAAGTGATAGAAATTTGTCATCATAGGAACTTAGGGGACATTAGGACTTATTATCAGAAACTATTCTGCTGTACATAGGGTCACTATGAGTTGAAACTGACTTGATGGGACCTAACAATAACAGGACTTGAAATGTGGACAGACAGTTTTGTGACTGAGAGAATCCTAAGATAACTACCATGAACCAAGGCCTGAAGTCTTCAGTGACTATACAGAAAGGCTGATAGACACTTCTTGTTGTCATTAAGTGCCCTTGAATCAGTTTGGACTCAAAGAGACCCCAGATAGGGTTTCCAAGGAGTGATTGGTGGGTTTGAACCACCAACCATGTAGTTAGAAGTCTAGTGCTTATCCTACAAGGCTACACCAGGACTCCTGATAGATGCTAAGTGACAAAATTAAACTTTAATGAACTTGGGGTCTGTATTGAATGATTTTATAATGCCAAATAAAGGTTATATAATCAGTTCTTCAAGAAAAATATAATAAGAATACATGTTCTAGAGTCAACTCAACCTGTTTTAATTTCTGACTCTACCTAATTTGACTTTGGTCTACTTACTTAAATTCTTGGAGTCTTTATTTCCTGTCTGATTTGTAAAATATTGATTCGAATTCGTTGTGACCCCATGTATCTCAGAGTAGAACTGTGCTCCATAAGGTTTTCTTGACTATAATCTTTATGGTGTGGTGCTGGAGTCCTCGTGTGGCGTTGTGGGTTAATGCACCAGACTGCAAAACTGTTTGAACTGCAAGGTCAGCGGTTCAAGCTCACCAGCTGCTCCTTGGAAACCCTATACAGGGTTGCTATGGGTCGGAATCAACTCGACGGTACTTAACAACAACAACAATCTTTATGTACATGATCCCCAGGCCTTTCTTCTGACTCACCTCTAGTAGACTAAAACCATCAACCTTTCGGTTAGCAACCAAGCACATTAACCATTTGTGCCAACCAGAGACTCCTCAGGGAGATTGTTGTTGTTAAGTGTCATCAAGTCAGTTCTGACTCATTGTGACCCTATATAGCGATACTGAGGACCAAGGAGTGACTGGTAAGTTTGAACTGACAACCTGTGGCTAGTAGTCCAGTGCTTATCCTACAGCACCACACCAAGACTCCTTGAGATAGTGTTGTTGTTGTTGTTACATGCCATCAAGTCAGTTCCAACTCATAACAACTCTATTTAGGGTTTACAAGAGTGACTAGTGGATTTGAACTGCCAGCCTTGTACTTATCATACTGTACTATACTAGGATTCCACTGTGCCTGTAGAATCCTTCAATATTGCAAATTGAGACTTTCTGTCAGTTTGGTGTACTGTGTGACTTGCATGTTGCTGTGATGCTGGAAGCTATACCATTGGCATTTCAAATACTAGCAAGCTCACTCCTGGTGAACAGGTTTCAACAGAGCTTCCAAATAAGATAAACTAAGAAGAAAGGCCTTGCAATAAATATAATTCTGAAAAGTAGCCAATGAAAACTCTGTCATGAAAACAAAATATTGTCTAATATAGTGCTGGAAGATTAGCCCCCTAGGCAAAAAGATTATGTAGATGATGCAGAACTGGGCACCTCAGATGAAATGCCTGATAATCTGCTCTGTAAAGACTGCAGCCAAGAAAATCTGTGGAGCAGTTCTACCCTAACTCATGATGTCATCATGAGTCAGAATCAGCTTGACAGCAATGGGGTTTCTGCAAGGCTTCAATGAGATTTCCAGCACAGTGCCTGACACACAGCTGCTGTGGATAGTCCTGACTCATGGTGACCCCATGCACAACAGAATACAATGCTTCCTGGTTCTGGACCACCCCTATGATCAGTTGTAGATTGGACCATTGTGATCATATTGTTTTCATCCATAGGCTGAATTTTGGAAGTAGATCACCAAACCTTTCTTCCTATTCTGTCATAGTCTGGAAGTTCCACTGAAAGCTTTCAGCATCACAGTAACACAGTAAGTCTCTACATTGACCAGGAATTGAAGCCACATGGAAGGGGAGAATCCTACCACTGAGTCACCAGTGACCCCAAATTAATGTTAAAACCCACTGCCATGGAGTCCATTTCTACTCTTATAGGACAGAGTAGAACCACTCCCTAGAATGTCTGAAACTGTAACTCTTTAAGGGAGCAGACAACTCATTATTTTGCAGACTAACTGGTGGGTTTGAACTGCTGACTCTGTGGTTAGTAGCACAATGCTTAACTCACTGTGCCATCAAATCTCCTTAAATTAATGTTGTTGTTGTTTTGTTAAGTGCCTTTGAGTTAGTTCTAATAATGATTCTGAATAGGATTTCCAAGCTTATAAATCTTTGTGGGAGGAGAAAGCCTTATCTTTCTCCAGCAAAATGGTTGGTGGGCTCGAACCATCAACCTAGTGGTTTTCAGTACAGTGCTTCTCCTATAGAGCCACAGTACTCCAAAATAAATCTTATTGTTGTTGTTGTTAAGTGCCATTGAGTCAGTTCCAACTCATAGTGACCCTGTCTAGAGCTTTTGAGGAACGTCTGGTGAGCTTGAACTGTCAACCTTGCAGTTCAAACTGACCATGCAGTCCAGCACATTAACCCACAGTGACATACCAAGATGCCTAAAGTGTTCTTGGATTAGAAATTATCTGATATATGTGACAAATGTCAAGAAGCGTCCCTCTTAGAAACAGCAAAATTGATCAGAGTTTATCCCTATCAAGCTGACTCAATATATGAAAAGTTTTCACAACTAAAGAATGAGTTCACATATCTTCCTCATGATCATGGCTTTGTATTTGATTTTAATTTATCTGCATACCAGAAAGATTAGCCACTTTTTTAAATTAAAAAAAAAAAATTAGTGGAAATAGTCATCTAAAAGTCATTGGCACTGTAGGATAAACACTGGGTTCCCAGCTGCAAGATCAGTGGTTCAAACCCACCAACCTCTCCCCAGAAACTTTTACAGGGTCACTATGAGTTGGAATCAACTCCAGGGCAACAAAACTTCCAAACTTCCAAACAATAAACTCTAGAGTAAGTTGAACCCAAAGAGCTGTACAATAACAGAAGTTGCTTGTCTCCATTTAGATGATTTCCAAATTTATACAGCAAGTTCCCATTAAATATGCAGGATATTCTGATTACTTATGATGTAATTTAATATTCATGTGTCATTAAATTACCTGACCCTCTTCCCAAATCTCTGAAATTTTACATCTAATGACTATAGAATAATAATCAACTGTTTATCTCTGCAATATATGTGTATTTTCTTCAAAAAGAAATTCTAGTAGGTTGACTATTTTCTCATTGACTTGTACATTTCCTGAATTGTGTGCAAGAAGATTTCACAGAGAGAAGGATTTCTATGGCCTTTTTTATGCTGAGCAGACTAAGCTTGGGAGACTCACTGACTAAACCTATCACACACAGCTCACCTAACTCTGTATCTGGGCTTGTGATGCAAGATCAATTTACCCATACAACAGGTCAGGAGAAAATGACTTTATACACATCTTCTTTGCCTTAACAAAGAATGTGGAATCATTTTACAGCAAAGAGAGAACCAGAAAGACAGATCTGTAATGGATCCCAGTGCTAAACAGATATTGATACCATCTCCTATTTCATAGAATTCCATGGGTCGGGGGGAGGAATTAAATACACTAAGTCCTTGAGTGAGATGTGAAAGAAATAAGGAGTCAGGGATATTTGTACAAGGTAGCAGCTAAGGAATGAGTTGCTGTTGTTAAGTGCCATCTAGTTGGTTCTGACTCATAGCGACCTTGTATGGACAGGGTTTTCAAAGAGTGGCTGGTGAGTGTGAACTGCTGACCCTGCTGTTCAAACCAACCTTGTAGTCCAGTGCTTATCCTATAGCACCAGGCTAAATGGTCTCATGGGAAAACCTGAGTTAGGGATTGGAAAACCGGTTCAGGATAAGTTATTCCTTCTGCCTTGCTGTCTGAACTTGGTCTGATCACTTAGTCTCTCTGGTATAATTTGCCTTCACTACAGTATATCAACACTTGAAAAAGGTTTTGTGCAGCAGATTTGCCTAATGTAATACGTCACCTGATTTCTTGACTGCTGCTTCCATGAGTGTTGATAGTTGATCCAAGAAGAATGGATAGTTGATCCAAGAATCCAAGTCCTTGACAACTTCAATATTTTCTCCATTAATAAGAATGTTGTTTATTGGTACAGTGGTGAGAATTTTTGTTTTCTTTACAATGAGATGTAATCCATACCAAAGGCTGTGTGTGCTCTTTGATCTTCATCAGTAAATATTTTAAGTCCTCTTCACTTTCAGCAAGCAAGGTTGCATCATCTGCATATCGCGGGTTGTTAATGAGTCTTCTTCCAATCCTGATGCCACGTTTTTCTTTATATAACCCAGCTTCTCAGATGATTTGCTCAGCATACAGGTTGAACAAGTAAACAAGTATGGTGAAAGAATACAACCCTGTCGCACATCTTTCTGAATTTTAAAACCATTCAGTGTTCCCATGTTCTGTTCAAACAACTGCCTCTTC
>NW_006408805.1:1343511-1352948 GCF_000296735.1 Chrysochloris asiatica
GAAGACCTCCAACGAGATGGATCGGCCAGGTGGCATCATTGATGGACTCGGGGGTGGCAGCGGTGGTGAGGTTGGCCCAGGATCGAACATTGTTTCGTTGTGCTGTGCATGGAGTCGCTATGAGTCGGTTCCGACTCGATGGCACCTGACAACAACAACAACAACAAAAAACAACAACAACAACAATAGTATATCAAGGTCAGAGTCTTTTTGTAGCGCTATAGGATAAGCATTGGATCGTAAGATCGGCGGTTCAAAACTCACCTTTCTGCTCCTCGGAAACCCTGTACAGGGTCATTATGAGTTGAAATCAACTCTACAACACTTAATAATAGTGCTGACACAGAACTAGCACTCCACACATGATTGCTCTTATTAGCCATCAGTTTGGCCTAACAAGCACAGATAATTATCACTTACGACTGTTTATTGTTATCATGAGAAATTATATTATATTATTATTAAAACTAATTTGCATCTTAGACAAATTACTTGGCATGCTTTGTACATCAATTTCCTCCTCTGTGAAACAGTAGTGTAGTACCGGCATTATAACTTGTGAGAATGAAGTGAAATCGTGCATATAAAACACTTGACTCAGAAACCAGTACATAATAAATAATAAAATTATTTTTAAATAATAATAATAATAAATTGCTTTTATCATCTTCATCTTCATTGTGGTAAAAAAATCACTGGTAATTCACCTCCCCTGCTGCTGTTGTGGTTAGGTGCCGTTTAGTCAGTTCTGATCCATAGTGATCCCATGCAAAACAGAAACACAGCCCAGTCCTGCACCATCCCCACAATCATTGCTTTGTTTGAGTCTATTGGTGCAGCCACTGTTCCAATCCATTTCGTTAAGGGTCTTCCTCTTTCTCTGACTCTCTACTTTAGCAAGCATGATCTCCTTCTCCCAACAACATGTTCAAAGTACGTAAGATGGAGTTTCGCCAACCTCCTTCATAAGGAACCTTCTGGCTATACTTCTTCAAAGATAGATTTGTTTATTCTCCTGGCAGTCTATGGCTTATTCACTATTCTTCCTCAACACCAAAATTCAAAGCCAATTCTGCTTTGGTTTCCCTTATTCATTGTCCAGCTTTCACATTCATATGAGGTGATCGACTTGGATCAGACACACCTTAATCTTCAATGTAACACCTTTGTTTCTTAACACCTCAAAGAGACCTTTTGCAGCAGATTTGCCAAATGCAGTACATCATTTGTTTTCTTGACTACTACTTCCATAGGCATTGATTGTGGATCCAAGTAAAATGAAATCCTTGGTAACTTCAGTATTTTCTCCATTTATCATTATGCACATTGGCCCACTTGTGGGATTTTCATTTTCTTGATGTTGAGGTGTAATTCACACTGTAGGCTGTAATCTTGTATCCTCATCAGTAAATGCTTCAAATCTGCATATCTCCTCCTACAGACTAAAGTTTTCTCTATTTTTTTGTCTTTTTAAGTTATGAACAACTACGAGTATATGCTCTATGAGCCAGGAAAATGCACATGAATTATTGGTTTGTGCTATAATTTTTCACATCTCCATTAACCCCTGTCGCTGAGTCAATTCAGACTCATAGCAACTCTGTAGGAGAGAGGTCAACTGCTCCATATGGTTTCCAAGGTTATAAATCTTTACAGAAGCAGATGATTTCATCTTTCTCCCATACACTAACTGGTGGATTCAGACTGCCAACCTCTTAGTTAACCACTAGGACAACATATAGCAACACTGTATAGGGGTTCCAAGAGCATCTTGTTATTGTTGTTAAGTGCTGATGAATCATAGTGACCCTGTATAGGGGTTCGGAGAAATGGCTGGTGGTTTTCAGCTGCCAACCTTATGGTTAACAGTCAAGTGCTTATCCTATAACTCCACACCAGGAATGGTAGGTTTGTGATTCCCCATAAGTGCTTATTCTATAGTGCCACACACATATCGTTAGCATTATTTATTTGTTAACAAAATAAACATATACACACACATAAAATGGCAAAAAACAAACAAAGCAATGAACTCTCATAAATCATTATCATTAGCCTTGCTTTTGTATTAGCCAATCAAATGTTCTTTTCCTCTCTTGGTTGGTGAAATAAATGGCATCAGTGCTGACATCACTTAAAAGATAATGAACGATTCAATGGAAATGCAAAGTGGTCCAGTCATTTTGGAAGACAGTTTGGCAGCTTCTCAGAAAGCTAAACATAAGCTTATCATAGAATCCAATAATCGCACTCGTCCGTATTTACTCAAATTTGTTGAAAATTTATGTCCATACTAAAGCCTGCACACAAATGTTTATAGTAGCTTTATTCATAATTGCCCAAACTGTAAATAGCTAAGAGGTCTTCATCAAAAAAAGAATAAACAAACTGTGGTACATCCATACAATGGACTATTATTCAACAATAAAAAGAAACTATCCTCTCATCAATGTTGTTGTTAAGTGCCCTTGAGGTGGGATTTGTAGTGACCCTGTTTTCAAGGAGTGGCTAGTGGGTTTGAACTGCCAACCTTGAGGTTAACAGTCCAGTACTTCTCCTACAGCACCACACCAGAACTCCCTGCCATGAATAGACATTGAGTAGCCTTGGTAGCGTAGTGGTTACGAATCGGGCTGCGAACCTTAAGGTCAGCGGTTCGAAACTACCAGCCGCTCCACGGGAGAAAGATGAGGCTTTCTACTCCCGTAAGGATTTACACCCTCGGAAACCCTGTACAGGGTCGCTATGGGTCGGAACCGACTCGACGACACTTAACAACAACAACAACAAGCCTTACGTGAATACTGCTAAGTGAAGGAACCCTCTACCGTGGAGTTGATTTCAACTCATAGTGACACCATAGAACAGAGTAGAGCTGCTGCTTAGTGTTTCTGAAACTAAATATGGGAGCAGACAGTCCCATCTTCCTCTCAAAGAGTGAACAGCTGGTTTGAACTGGCAACCTTGCTAACAGCCCAACACCCACAATGCCACCAGGGCTCCTAAATGAAGGAATCCAGCTTGAAAAAAGCAACATATTGTATAATTCCAACTATTTGACATTCTGGAAAATGCGAAACTATAGACAGTAAAAAGCTATCTGTTTTCTAGGGGTTCAGGTCAAGGAGGGAAGAGTTAACTAAGTAGAGCACAGGAGATTTTAGGGTAGGAAAATTTTCTGAATGCCACTTTAATGGTAGATGTGTGTCATTATGCACTTGTCAAACCCCATAACATTGTTCAATACAAACAGTGGACCCTTATGTAAATTATGGACTTTATTGTTGTTGCTCAGTGCCATTGTGTCAGTTCCAATTTACAGGGACCCTGAATATGGTTTTCTAGGAGAGGCTGGTGGGTTTGCCCGGACCACCTTGTGGTTGAAGTCAACTTTGTGACCCAGTGTTTTCCCAACAGCACCATACCATGACACTACTCTATGTACTTTAGTTAATAATAATGTCCAAATATTGGCTCAATAATTATAAAAAATGTACCACATGAAAGATATTAATAATAGGAGAAATAGTGAAAAGGGCTATATGAGAAATCGCTGTACTTTCTGTGCAATTTTTTTCTATAAACCTAAAACGGCTTTAAAAACAAAATATATATAAAAGAAAATAAACAAGTTAAAAACAAAACAATTAATTACTTCATTAAAAAAATAAAAACAAGGATTTTAACCTGAGTCCTTTAAAAGTCAAATTCCTTGATTCTTTCCCAATATACTTGCCCCTTTGCTGACCCCAGGAGTCCTGGTCTGGTGCTGTAGGGTAAGCACTGGACTGCTAACCACAAGATCTGTGGTGCAAACCCACCAGCCACTCCTTAGAAACCCTACAGGGTCATTATGACCCCCATCTTCCCAGTCTTTCTGTTCTGTGCTCTATCTTCTCCCTTTGGCCTTGATCAATGCTTGATCTTTGACCAAATCCTTTACTATCTGCCTGATCCCCAATGTGTGTGGTCTGGCCTGGGGGTGCTGGGGTCCACATATCCTGGAAGATTTTGTCCAGGTTACTGCATGTTGGAGCTGTATGTTGGCTAGGGGCTTTTCAGTGTATTTTCAGACTCAAAAGACTTTAAAGGGCTAATTAAATAGAAGATATCAACAGCTAATAACACCTTTATAATTAGACCTTCCAGGATCTAAAGACCCAATCTCCAGGAGCATACTTTCAGATACTGTTAGCCTTCTTGAGCCTTTTAAGACTACTTACAACACTTAAGATTACAAGGATCTTGCTGAGAGAAGCAAGTCTTTTCTGACTTGTCCTACATGCTTAGAGGCAGGGGACTGAACCTGATAAACCCCAAACCAAAAACACCACTGCCACTGAGTTTTTTCCAATTCAGTGACTCAAAAGGACAGAGTAGAATTACCTCATAGATTTCTAAGACTGCAATCTTTACAGGAGTAGTCCAAAACATCTTTCATCCCACAAAGAGGTTAATGGATTCAAACTGCTAACCATTTGGTTACAGCTGAGTGCTTAATCCCTGTGCCACCAAGAGGCTGCATTCAGTCCTAATGACTGCTGATGGCTGGTGAAAAACATCTGATTTTTGAAAAAAGTCAGAGTCCCAACATTTTGTGTTGATTTGTTTTACTTAGAACTTAATTCTTAATAGCCCATTCCTTCCTTCTACCTCAAATCCTGTTTCCCCGCTGCCTTTCTCCTTTGACTTACGTGATATATTAAACTATATTAAACTGATAAGAACAGATACTACACTTGATCTTAGCCAAAAGGCGGAGAAGAAGCACATTATCTCCTGAGCACAAGTCTTTAAGGAAGGTGGAAGCACTTTGTGAAAGGGCCCAACTGAGGCTGGGCTTCAGGAGAGATTAATTGGCTCAGTGCTGAACTTTTGACAAATCCATGAAATGAATACAACAGGGGATGGAGAAAGGTGTTCTGTAATGCAGGTGGAAGCCCGCAAGAAAAAAAGAAGAGGAGGGCCTGTGAATAGGCGCTTCCACAATTCTTCAAATACCCCCAGCCAGTCTAGGCTGACTCACACAGGGAGGAACTGCTAATCTGAGCTCCTAGAGCATTGTTGGTCACCAGGAGGATTATTGCATTAGGGAAAGCAGAGAAAGTTCTTTGGGCTTTAAATACAGGCAGCACAAAGTGCCCAGTGTGTATTGTGGTCTAAAGGGTAAAGGAGATAGAAATCCAAAATATCTCCTCAGGGACCTGTTAGGCTCAAGAAGCCTAACAGTTCCATGGCCTCAAGTATCCATAGACAACTCCTCCATTTCCCCACCCCACCCATCCTATCTCAAGTTCTTCTGTTTTCAAATAGCCTCTAGCTAGAGGGCATCTGAGTTACCTGGGAGAGGTAACACACCACACTGATTCTAAAAATGGCACTGATTGGGTCTCCCATGAATTGCTTAGACATCCTGGCATGGCACTGTAGGATAAGCACTGGACTGCTAAGTGTAAGGTCAGAGGTTCAAATCAACCAGCCACTCCTCAGAAACCCTATGCAAAGTCCCTATGTGTCAGAACCTATTCAAAGGTACTTAACAACAACACGAATTGCTTATTTTCAGTACTCTGAAGAAGTTGAATATTGTTGTTGTTGTTGTTAGGTGCCGTCAAGTCGATTCCAACCCATAGCAACCCTGTACAGGGTTTCCGAGGATTGACTGGTGAGCTTGAACTGCTGACCTTGCAGTTCAAACAGCTTTGCAGTCTGGCACATTAACCCAGAGTGCCACACCAGGACTCCTTGACTTCCATAGGAGCCTTATATAGCTTTATATATCCATGGGAAGTCATGTAAGACATAAAGTGTCTCTCTCTCTCTCTCTCTCTCTCTCTCTCTCTCTCTCTCTCTCTCTGTGTGTGTGTGTGTGTGTATGTCTCTGTGTGTGTGTGTGTGAGTGAGAGAGATGGTGAGAAGGAGACAGGAGAAAGGAACCTGGAAGGAAGATTGCTGAGACCACAAGTTAAAGACAATTTTGCTCAGTCAAAATGGCCATTGTTTCTACAGATAGACCACCCCTTCCTCATTTCTTTTGATCTGACTATACGGAAAAGGTGATTCTCTTCTTTGCTTCACACTCTCTGAGTGTGTGTCTCCATTTGTAAAACTAGGACAGTCATTTCTACATCACAGGACCATAACCAAAACACTAAACTAGTGGCCAAACCAGTCAGTGAATGCCAACTCATAGTAATGCTGTGCACTACTCTAGTGATTTTACGGCTATGACTTTTAGGAATGCAGAGTGCTAGGCCTTTCTTCTGGGTACTTCTGCCCAGTGTCAGATTACTCTGTAGGTAATGTAAGCATGGCCTTTCTTGTGCTTACTTACTCATCTGTAGGGAACAATTTCACATTGGCATCTGTCTCTTGTCCAACCCTACATCACCTTCCTACAGAATTAAAGCCTCTTTTCATATTTACAATCCCTGATAGGAAAGAGTAGCTAGTAAGTAAGGTAAGCATGGGTTTACTTATGCTTACTTACTAATTGTAGTGAATAATTCCAAATGGGTTTCACCACATTTCCATGCTTCCTTTGCTTACTCCTGCTCTGACCACCAGCCATCTTTTAATTAGTAGCCAAGTGTTAAACCATTTGCACCACCCAGAGACTCCTCATAGGACTGAAGTGAGGACCAAAAATAAAATGTAAGTCAAGGACTGGGGCAGAGTTACTGCTTTTCTCCTTCTCAGGGGTCTTTGCTTTTCCCAGTCTCTCCTCTCTTCTGACAATGATGGGCTTCCTCTTCTAGTTTCATACACTCTCAGCACTCTCCCATCCTAAAGTAAACTTCACCTGACCCAGATATCCTTTCAAGCACCCTCTTTTTACTGCTAACTTAACTGAATGAGTAGTTCACTGTCTTACTTTCTCTATCACATTATCAACCTCCTCTTGTACCCCTCTCACTCTGGTGAAATTCTTCTCCCAAAGTTCCTGGTGCAGTACTATTAGAATCCATGATCTCTCTTCCGTTTTCATTCCCCTCAACCTTTTGACTAGATTGCACAGTGAGGTCCAGTTCCTGCCTCCTATAGCATGTTGACCCTTCTCTTGCTGAAATGGTAAATACTTTGATAAATAAAGTCTTTGTAAATATTAAAGTTGTCTCTGTGCACTATAGACATTTATGTCCTTGACCTCTAACTTAGCTGTAAGTACAGTGAACTTTGCTTTACTCAACATCCTGTAGCATGTATGAAACTCACACAGAGCAGATTCCCAAGGTTAGTTGTTGATGTGAGCTTCCTTCTTTGACTTTTACAGAGGTCACCATAGTAACTTGAATTTACTTTATATGGTTTTTCTATCCAATGATTTCTGAATTTGCACCAAATAATTGTTTAGGACCATGCAAATAGGGTATACAGAAATCGTAGAACTCTTTCTCTGGTGTTGATTAGTTTTGCCATACTGCTAGGCTAAAAGGGGCCATCTCAGAAACAGGAACAGATGATTCCAGAACCAACAAGAATGAAGAGTGGCATAGTGTGAGATCCCAACCTAGAAAAGTAGAGACAGCAGAAGTAGCAGCAAAGGGGCAGCCTGGATAGACAGAGCAGCTGAGGGCTTCTAGGTCCATGAACTGAGTAAAGCTGAGTGCCCTTTGGGCATTCACAGCCTGGCTAAAAGAGAGTCATAACACTTGCCAGAGAGGGCCAGAGGCCAAGGGGCCACATGACTGAGAGGCTGAAGACAAGAGAGACATGCCTGCAGTACTGCAGAGAAGAGGTGTTCCTGATTGGAAAACTGCTGTATCCTGAGATGCTTTGATGGTGAATTGTACCCTGTTCACTTTCTTAAAAAAACCCCATAATCATGAGTATTGTTATGAGTTCTGTGTGGCCATTTCAATGGATTATTGAATCCAGATATGAAGCAGAGAGTGCTGTGAGAGGGATGGTTGGTCTTAGAATAGAGTAGAAAAAGGTTGTAAGGTGGAGGCATGTCTGACCTCTGCTTCATAGGGATCTGCCTTGGGCTGGTTTTGAGTTTCATTTCCTTCCCCCTTGTGAAGCCAGAGGAAGTCAGACATAACCCTTATGGTTTTTGCAGTCACAAAGCCTCTGCTCATTGTCAGAGGCTGAGGGACAAATAGAATGACAGTGCAACGTCCCTTCCATATGAAGAATCAGACTTTGTCTAAGACAGGACACCACCACTCGTCTGTCAGTTTTTCATACTGTGATGGCTTGTGAGTTGCTGTGATTCTGAAAGTTATGCCATGGATATTTTAAATACCAACAGGGTCACCCATGGTAGACAGATTTCATATGAGCTTCCAGACAAAAACAGACTAGGAAGAAGAAATGATGAACTACTTCCGAATATTTAGTCACTGAAAATCTTATGAATAGTGAGAAACACTGTCAGATTTAGTGCCAGAAAATGAGCCCCTCAGGTTGGAAGGCACTCAAAATGCGACTGGGAAAGAGCTGCCTCCTCAAAGTAGAGTTGACCATGATGACATGAGTGGAGTAGAGCCCATGGGACCTTCATTTGCTGATGGGGCACAACTCAAAATGAAGAGAAACAGCTGTAAATATCCTTTAATAAACGGAACATGGACTGTACAAAGTATTAATCTAGGAAAATTGGAAATTATAAAAAATGAAATTGAATGCATGAACATTGGTATCTCAGGCATTATTGAGCTAAAATGGACTCATATTGGCCATTTTGAATCTGACAACCACATGGTCTACTATGCTGGGAATGACATATTGAAGAGGCATAGTGTTGCATTCATTGTCAAAATGAACATATCCAAATCAATCATGAGGTAAAATGCTGTCTGTGATAGGATAACATCCATGCACCTATAGGGAAGCCCAGCTGCTCCTCGGAAACCCTATACAGGGTCGCTATGGATCAAAACTGATTCGACAGCACTTTACCACCACAACAACAATGGGAAAGACCAGTTAATACCACTATTATTCAAATTTATGCACCAACCACAAAAGCCAGTAAGGATGAAAAAGAAGGATTCTGAATTTGATCAAACATGCAGTCCAGATGTATTGATCATTACTGCTGACTGGAATGCAAAGGTTGGGAACAAAGAGAAAGGATCAGTAGTTGGAAAATATGGCCTTGTTGATAGAAATGATGCTGGAGATTGCATGATAGAATTCTGCAAAATCAATGATTTGTTCATTTCAAATACCTTCTTTAGACAGTATAAGAGACAACTATACACATGGACCTCACCAGATGGAATACACAGAAATAAAATTGACTACAACTGCTGAAAGAGACGATGGAAAAGCTCCATATCATTAGCCAAAATAAGGTCAGGGGCAGATTGTGGAACAGACCATCAACTGCTCATGTGCAAATTCAAACTGAAGCTGAAGAAAATGAAAACAAGTTCATGAGAGCCAAAATATGACCTTGAATATATCCCACCTGAATTTAGAGATCATCT
>NW_006408805.1:1353448-1385380 GCF_000296735.1 Chrysochloris asiatica
AAAAATTGAAATCTTTCAAGAAAGTGAGGCAGCACAGGAGGCACTCACTCATCTCTGCCAAGAAATTTGGAAGACAACTACCTGGCCAACTGATGGGAAGAGATCCGTATTTGTGCTCATTCTAAAGAGATGTGACCCAACAGGACACGGAAATCATTGGACAATCTCTTTGATATCCCATGCGAGTAAAGTTTTACTGAAGGTAATACAGAAATGGCTGCAAGCGTACATTGATAGAGAACTTCTAGAGGTTCAAGCCGGATTCAGAAGAGGACGTGGAATGAGGGATATTATTTCTGATGTCCGATGGATCTTGATTAAAAGCAGAGAATACCAGAAAGATGTTTACCTGTGCTTTGTTGACTACACAAAGGCTTTAGATTGTATGGATCATAACAAGCTATGGACAACATTGCAAAGTATGAGTATTCCTGAACACTTAATTGTGCTCATGTGGAATCTATACCTGGACCAAGAGGCAATTTTTTTTTTTAATTTAATATTTTATTGTGAATTGTGTGATAATCTACACGGAAGAACATCAGCTTTACATTCATTCCATCATCCATCATTTCGTTGGCATAGTTATCATCCTGTCCATGCATCCTCACCCCACCAAGGGGTGTACCCTGTAAACCTGCACCCCCCTCCCACCACAGTAAGAGGCAATTGTTTGAACAGAACATGAAACACTGAATGGTTTAAAATTCAGAAAGGTGTGTGACAGGGTTATATTCTTTCACCATACCTATTCAACCTGTATGCTGAGCAAATAATCCGAGAAGCTGGGTTATATAAAGAAAAACATGGCATCAAGATTGAAGGAAGACTCATTAACAACCCACCATATGCAGATGATACAACCTTGCTTGCTGAAAGTGAAGAAGACTTAAAATACTTACTGATGAAGATCAAAGAACACAGCCTTCAGTATGAGCTGCACCTCAATGCAAAGAAATAAAAACTCACTACTGGACAAATAAACAGTTCTTATCAATGGAGAAAAGATTGAAGTTATCAAGGACTTCATTCTTCTTGGATCAACCATCAACACTTATTTGGAAGCAGCAGTCAAGAAATCAAACAACATATTGCATTAAGCAAATCTGCTGCACAAGACCTTTTTAAAGTGTTGAAGAGCAAAGATGTTGGCTTGAGGACTAAGGTGCGCCTGACCCAGGCCAGGGTATTTTCAATAACCTCGTATGCATTAGAAAGCTGGACAGTAAATAATGAAGACCATAGAAGAATTGATGCATTTGAGTTATGGTGTTGGAGGAGAATATTGAAAGTGCCATGGGCTGCCAAAATAACAAAAAGATCTGTGTTGGAAGAAGTGCAGCCAGAGTGCTTGTTGAAGGCCAGAATGGCCAAACTTCATCTCTCATACTTTAGACATATTGTCAAAAGGGACCAGTCGCTGGAGAAAGATATCATGTTTGATAAGTTGGAGAGTCAGAAAGAAAGAGGAAGAACCCCAGAGAGATGGATTGGTAAAGTGACACCATCAATGGGCTCAAGTGTGGCAACAAGAGTGAGTTTTCGCCCAGGATAGGGCAGTATTTCGTTCTGTTGTGCATAGTATCATTATAAGTTGCTACCAACTTGATGTCACCTAACAACAACAAGAAGACAGGACATACTTCAGGGCCTCTCAGGGACGTTCGGCCCTTCTAGATTCTTGTCCTTGAGCCCCCTACTTGTCTGCAACAGAAAGCCACCCTACAGTAGTCATTCTTCTACTCCTCTATCTATGTTGTTGCTGTTAGTTCCTGTCAAATCAGCTCCAACTCATAGCAACCTAATGCATAACAGAATGGAGCATTGCACAGTCCTATATCATCTTCATGATTGTTTGTATGTTTTTCCATTATTGTTGCTATTGTATCAGTCCATCTCATTGAGGATTTCTCTTGCCCTCTACCAACTATCCAGTGATTGGTACCTCCTGATGATGCAGACATAGTGAGTACGTTGAAGTCTCAGACATTTGTTGTGATCCATGGGGTCTTCTTTGGCTAATTATCAGAAGGTGATCATCAAGCCCTTCTTTATCTATCTTTCTCTGGAAAATACACTGAAGCCTGACCACTGTGAGTGACCTGCTAGCATTTGAAATACTGATGGAATCACTCCCAGGATCATAGCAACATGCAAGCCACCACATTGTGACAAACTGTTTGTTGTTGTTGTTGTTGTTAGGTGCCATGCAGTCGATACCAGCTCATAGCAACCCTATGCACAACAGAACAGAACACTGCCTGGTCCTGTGCCAACCTCACAATTGTTGCTACATTTGAGCCCATTGCTGCTGCCACTGTGCCAGTCTATCTCACTGGGGGGGGGGAGGGGGTCTTCCTCTTTTTCTCTGACTTTACAAAACATGATGCCCCTCTCCAGTGATTGATCCCTCCTGATAATATGCCCAAAGTATAAGAAATGAAGTCTGGCTATCCTGGCTTTTAAGGACTATTCTGGCTATACATCTTCCAACACAGATTTGTTTGTTCTTTTGGCGATTCATGGTACTTTTAATATTCTCCTCTAGCACCATGACTCTATTCTATGGTCTTCCTTATGCATTATCCAACTTTCACATGCAGATGAAGTTATTGAAAATACCATGGCTGAGGTCAGGTGCACCTTAGTCCTCAAACTGACATCTTTGCTCTTCAACACTTTAAAGAGATCTTGTGCAGTAAGGCACATTTGCCTAATGCAATATGCCCTTTGATTTCTTGACTGCTGCTTCCATGAATGTTGATGGTTGATCTGAGCAAAATGAAGTCTTTGACAACTTCAATCTTTTCTCTATTGGTAAGTGTGGTATTTATTAGTCCAGTGGTGAGGTTTTCTGTTTTCTTTACATTGAGGTGCAGCCCATACTGAAGGCTGTGTTCTTTGATCTTTATTAGTAAATATTTTAAGTCCTCTTCACTTGCAGCAAGCAAGATTGTATCACCTGCATATCACAGGCTGTTAATTAGTCTTCCTCCAATCCTGATGCCACGTTTTCTTCATATAATCCAGTTTCTTGGATTATATGCTCAGCATGCAAATTAAATAAGTATGGTGAAGGAATCCAACCCTGGTGCATACCTTTCCTAATTTTAAACCATTTAGTGTTCCCATGTTCTTTTTGAAACACTGCCTCCTCTTGGTCTACGTACAGTTTCATCATAAGCACAAATAAGTGTTCCAAAATACTCATTCTCTGCAATGTTGTCCATAGTTCATCATGATCCACACAATCAAGAGCCTTTGCATAGTCAATAAAGCACAGATAAACATATTTCTGGTACTCTCTGCTTTTAGCCAAGTTCCATCTGACGTCAACAATGATATCCATCATTCCACATCTTCTTCTGAATCTGGCTTGAACCTCTGGAAGTATGGTTACAACTATTTTTGAATTATCTTTAGCAAAATTTTACAGACTACAGACTGGTAATCTATCAATATACACAACCACATATTGGAAACTTAATCTTGTGTTTTTTTCTAATGCCTGATCTTAGGGCTTCCCTAGAGATGGCTCAGTAATAATACTAAAATAATAAGCAATCAGAAAAATGAACCAGATGCATAAAGCAGATGAATTAGGTTACCTTTCCTCTTCTTCCCTCTCTTTTGCTATTTCTTTTTTTTCCCCCCTTTAATTGCAGACATTGGCATAGTTCTCAGTTTAAATCAATACTCTAATTATCATAAATAATATAAAATTATTTAAATGTTTGGTGTGGTGCTTTAGGACAAGCTCTGGACTGCTAACCACAAAATTGTCAGTTCAAACCCACCAGCCGGTCTTCAGAAACTGTATACAGGTATGAATCAGAGTCAACTCGACGACACTTAACAACAACAAATAACAACATAGTTCTTTATCCTTGCCTCATAATTTTCTGTTCTTTTGAGAGAGATCAGCGTATATCCTCTCACGTTTTCTGAGTGGCCAAAGACCAAGACTTCAAACTGGTTTGAACAGGATTAACGAAGCTACATTCGCACATTTGGGCAATTTGGAACTCTAACTAGAATAGGAAAAAATTATGAGTTGAAGCCCTGGAATTAGAGACTCAGATGAGGCGTAGGAGTCCTTTAAGAGCCTGATGCATAACACTGGAATTGCCCTGAAGGCCGCGAGCAACACACATTCAAAGCAGTTCCATCAAGTGCCATCTTTGAGTAGGGCACTGTTGTTTTTAACTTAGTCAAGAGATTAGGTTGCTATGCAGTGTACATACTGCCCTTGTTTTCAAAGAGGGAGAGATTAAGTTTCTAGTTGATTTCTAGTACTTTTATCCCATTCTAGTTAGCACATTTTCAAACTTTGGGTCCATTTTGTCAGTCATGACTGCACCAGGCTGAAAAACTTCGAAGCTCTGCCAAACATCCAGGTGTCTTAATTATCTAGTGCTGCTATATCAAAAATACCACAAGTGGCTGATTTTAATAGACAGAGATGTACTTTCTCACAGTTTAGAAGACTGAAAGTCTGGATTTGTGGTGCTTTCTCTAGGAGAAGAATTTTGCTCTAGGGGAAGATCTTTGTTGTCTTTTTTATTTCTGCTCCTCGGTGATCTTCATGCAGCTTAGCATCTCTTGTCCTACATCTCTGCTCACTCCATTGCTAGTTTAATATCTTTTATATCTTCAAGGAGGTTGACTCAAAACACATCCTATTCTAATCATATCTCATTAACATAACAAACACAACTCATTCCTAAATGGAATTATAATCACAGGAAAAGAATTAGGATTTATAACACATATTTTGGTGTGATACAATTCAATCCACAAGTCCCCCAAAATTATATCCTTGCCATAAGCAAAACACATTTACTCCATCACATTACTTGAAAGTCTTAAAATAACTCTAAGTCCAAAAATCTCATCTTCTGAATCATCTAAATGAAATATAGCTGAGACTTTAAATTCTTCTTCGTCTGTTAAACTGTGGAATCTAGAATCATGTTATCTGTTTTAGGTAGCAGTTACTTTTCCATAGAGGTTGAGCATTCCCAATGATGGTATCTAGGCTTTCCACAACAGAAGTAATTATTGTCCATCTTCTTGCCTGGGTTAGAGATGGTGGTTCAGTTCTGAGCTGCCAAAGCTGCTGCAAGAAGCTTAATCTTTTGGTGGTCCCTCCTTGTCACCTCCATATTCTGATAGTTATAGATAGTGATGGCTATTTCTAGTAGTTGAGATGGGAGAGTTCGGAGGCTTGATGCTAGTTTTTGTAATTTTTTGTGGATATCAGGAGTTGACTGGTTGATAAAAGCAGTATTTATAACTACGGTAGCTTTGGATGAACTGGGGTCTAGGTTGATAAACCTAATGACAGCCTCAACCAGGAGTCCTTTAAAGAGGGCTGAATTTTCATCCTTCCATTGAACGACTTCAGTTAATTTAGAAAAATTGACAGATTTAATCTGGATCTGTTTCATTGCTCCCAGGTGGCAGAGTATCATGTGGCTCCTTGCAGCTATTCCTGTTTGTCTCTGTTGGTAATTCCACCAGTAATGTCTGTTGATGAACATGTAAATGATCTCTGTAGGCTTGGGCAACTGTCCAGATATGGTTTTGTTTGTGCACTGTGCAACACCTAGATAGAATCACTAAAATGTCTTTCCAGGTTAATTCAAAAGTCAAGGCCAATTGTTCAAATTCTTCAGTAAATTTAGCAGGATTTTCTGAAAAGCTCCGTAGCTTCTCCTTGCACTGTTTTAAATCTGCCCTAGAGAATGGTACTTTCAGGACCCTGACAGGTTGCCCACTGGGTCCTGAAACTTTCTGGAGGGGTAAGAGGCTAGAGGGGGAGTAGTCAAGAAGAGGGACACTGGGGCTCAATTTCAGCTTTTCTGCCTTATTGCTGAAGCTGTTGTAGCACACTGTAGCTTGCTCAGGGGGCTCATTTCTACGCAGCCCTTACACTTCTCTGCATCTTCCTGAAGGGCTGTAAAAAGCATAGGGCCCTACCCAGAAAACAGTGATGCTAGAGATGGAGGCAGAGAGCTGACGACCAGGGGGTGGGGGTGAGGGGTGGGAGAAGGGGTGGAAGCAGGATTGCAGGGTATACCCTTTGGTTGGTTGATGATGCATGGAGGGGATTGAAACTATAGCAATGAAACAATATATGATAGGATGAATGCAAAGCTAATGTTCTCCCATGTAAATGATCACATAATTCACAATAAAACATAAAAACAAAAAAACCCAGCATAGGGGCCCTCTGACTACTTTCCTTCCCTTCTACAGAATAGGTCTAATTGTAAAGGGGCATTGTAACTTAGGTTTCTGTTTATTGACCATTACTCTTGGTCCCCCAGTGTAGTATTATAGAAAAATATTAACTTCTATTTTTTCACAGGCTGTCCAAATTAAGGCTCTTCCAATTCTTCAGTATTCATCCCAAAGGAGAGTTATCAGGCATTGATGGAGGCTGTACCCTGGCTATACGTGAGAAGAGAGTGAGTCTCAGTCTGGGCTGAGACAGTCCCCTGTTCTTGAGACACATAACTGGGAGAAAATGCCCAAACTCAAGGAGGGTCAAAGCGTCCTCCATAGTTCCCTTCAGATGGAGGTGCCAGGGCCTCAAGGTTTCCTGGGACTATTCCACAGCAAAATATTGAAGTTGTCAAGGACTTCATTCTTCTTGAATCAACTATTAACACTCACGGAAGCAGTAGTCAAGAAATCAAGTGACATATTGCGTTAGGCAAATCTGCTGCACAAGACCCTTTTAAAGTGTTGAAAAGCAAAGATGTCAGTTTGAGGACTAAGTTGCGCTTGACCCAAGACATGGTATTTTCAATAACCTCATATGCATGTGAAAGTTGGACAGTAAATAAGATAAGACTGTAGAAGAATTGATGCTTTTGAGTTATGCTGTTGGAGGAGAATATTGAAAGTGCCACGGGCTGCTAAAAGAATAAACAGATCTGTGTTGGAAGAAGTGCAGTCAGAGTGCTCATTGGAGGCCAGGATGGCCAAACTTTGTCTCTCATACTTCAGACATATTGTCAGGAGGGACCAGTCGCTGGAGAAAGATATCATGTTTGGTAAGGTGGAAGGTCAGAGAAAAAGAGGAAGACCCCCAGAGAGATGGATTGGCCAAGTGACAGCATCCATGGGCTCAAGTGTGGCAACAGTAGTGAGGTTGGCCCAGGATTGGGCAGTGTTTCATTCTGCTGTGCATAATGAGTTGCTATGAGTTGGCACAGACTCGATGGCACCTAACAACAACAATAACATTCCACAGCAATGGTTTCTGATTGAAGCGCCTCCAAGGAGGACCCTGTCAATCTCCCCCAAATCAGAGTGCGAATTCCTGGATGTCCCAATTTCAGAAACAGGTCAGAATGTGTGACTTTTAAACTTGCATTTTGCTTACCTCCAAAGAAAAAGGGAATACAGCCAGAAAGGATTGGCCAACCAAGATTCTGTCATGGGACTTAATTCTGTTGCCAAGAATTCAGACATAACTTTCCAACAGATACACCTTAGAGGAAATTTAGTCTCTGCTGAGTCTCTTCCTAAACTTCTCCTCCATCCAAAAACAGAAACAGAAGTATCTCATAAAGTCCCCAGTACCCAGGGTGTTGAAAGGCAAAATGAAAGTAAGGTCTTAGGAGGGAGGCATGAGCAGAAAGAGCAGGGGTGATTGGATTTAATCCATTTTTGTATAGTGATCCAAAAAAAGCCAAAGCTTGAGGACAGAGGTTGGAAAAGAGCAGCAGTGGCCAAGCAAACAGACATGTATGTAGTCTGAAATTATACAAGCACAGATTTAGTCTTTAAGCAGAGGCTTTCTAACTATTGTGTTTTGGGTCCAGAGATGTGGTGATTATCAATAAAGGCTCCTAGGGGAAGTCACTCACTCCCTTAGTCTCCCTCTTCTATGTCTCATTTCTTCCCCGGTGCCCTGTGGGGCTGCTTGGGAGGACTCAAGTGTGCTCTGGTGGACCAGACCTTATGTGGCACTCTCCAGCAGAAACCAATTTGTTACAGTGTGTTCTAGCAGAGGAAAGCTTCCGGAGGCAACATCTACATAGGAATACTTCCGTTAGTCCAAAACCTTGGGCAGAAGGGAGGAAGTGCCTCTTATGTCTTCAGACTCTGGGATCTGCCTAAAGACTCACATAAATGATATCTGTCTGCCTTGAGAAGGGATCAAGACCAGAAATATAAGACCAACAGAAAGAGGAAATCCCAGGAAAGTGACCCCAACTTGGAGATACTGTTGCACTTACATTTCAGGTGGTATGCAAGAGTTCCCAGTTTAAAGAGGCAAAACAACAGTTATCCTAAGCAGCAGGCATCTTAGCGGTGAGGGGAGTGAGGAGAACTTACTTACCTGGGAGTTCAGGAAGTGTGCAAATTATTCCTGAGTTTCGGAACCAAAACGTTACATTACAGATGAGGTGTCCTGGTCCAGTCCACTATTCCTCTGAAGAATCAGTAGGCACAATATGTACACAAAAGGAGCCAGAGAGACAGGTTTAAGCAAGCAAGAAGATTTATGAAGCATAGATGTTCTCTTAGAGAGAACAGGCTACTACTCGTGAGTGAGGAGAGCTCTGAGTGGGTTCCTGGTTTCACTTTTTATGGTGGTGTCCTCCAGGGCAGACTCCAGTTCTCTTGATAGTTGTCTCCTGATCCCATGTTTTCCTATCATAATTTAGAGCCCATAATTTCTTTCCTGGGTTTGATGTATTTCTTTCCCATTACATTAGATCTGTACATGTCTAATTTGGGAGAAAGTCCCCTTTCTTATCTTTCCTTTATTAGACTCTCCTGACAGGTCAGATCATTTCCTGCATTCTTTAGTTAGCCCCTCTTCCCTTTTCTAACTGCGTAACACCATATTTTAAGTCACAGTCTTGCTTGAGTCACACCTTTTCTATTACAAGAGACCAAAGGAGATAGAAGTGAGGACAGGGATCTCACTACTGCCAATAAAGAAGAGCTCAGAGCAGAGTATGTGCTTCGGACCAGGAGTCACTGTGCTGAGAATCTCCTGTACCCAGGGGAAGAGTGATACCAAGATACATGGAGATCTCTAAGGAATTTTGGACCCACAAGTGTTGAAAGGAGACAAAGAACTTCCCTTAGAGTCAGCATTGAATTCAGACTTCTAGCCTCCTAAACTATGAGAAAATAAATTTCTGTTTATTAAACCATCCCTTGTGGTATTTCTGTAAGAGGAGCACTAGATAAGTAAGACCCACACCTTAAAGGTAGCCTGTAAAGGTAGTGACCCCACCCTTTGAGAACCAGGAGACTATGTCCCACTCTTTGAAATGGAGACTGTCTTATTTCCCAGTCTCTTTCCAACAATTATGCCGAGATCTTCAAGCTGCTCCTGAGATGGTCCCTATCTTTTCCTGAAGGACAAAAGATGTAGCTCCTTTGACCTGTTTCTGTCCTTTTGTTTTTTCTCTGTCCACTTGAGTCCGAGCTGATGGGTTTTCCACTGTGGAAATTGGTTAGATCTCTTAGTTACAGGTTTACTGTCCTTAACAAAAGATTGTGCAGTCACATCCTTGGTGAGTGAGGTTATATGGGCATGTTGGGAGTTCAGTGGCAGAATTTCCCCCTTCCATGCAGAAGACCGGGTTCTATTCCTCACCAATTCACCTCAAGCAGTCACTACCTGACTGTCAGTATAAGCTTGTGTGCTGTTTGATGCTGAATAGATTTCACAGGAGCTTTCAGAAGGACTATAAATAAAGGCCTGGTGATCTGCTTCCCAAAACCAATCATTGAAAACACTGTGGATCACAACTATCCAATTGTACTGTGCATAGGGTTGCCATAAGTCAAGGGCCTACTTGGCAGCAGCTAACAACAACAAACTGAGTTTATGGTTTTGAAGAGCAAGGAAAAAAAATGTTCTTAGAATAGGGACCACAGAAAGAGCTCAGTTGGGCTGTTTTGAGGTTAATAGAAGACAATACTCACTTGACATGCAGAATGGGTGGATAACTTAGAGAATCGATGAGAAGCTGAAGGGTAGGGTAGGAGCCTTGCCCAACTCAAGAATATGGAAAATTGGCCTTTCCCAGCTATAAAAGAAGGTTAAAAATAGAATCTACCTCATAGGGTCTTGTGAAGATTAGAACAGTACCTTGCATGTAGTAAGCACAATGTAATTGTTAGCTATACTATTACTATTATTGTCCTTGGATAAGCTGTTTTACTTTGGGACTTGATTGAGTTGGGGAGAGGGGAGCCTGGCTTATATTATGGTGTCTTAGGTTTAGTGACTAAAATACACTGAAAACATTTGTTCCTGGTAAAGCAACACCATACTCTCATTTCAAACCCACTTGTAAATTCTGCAATGGAAAAACTAGGACTGGCCCTCAGGGAACTCAATGTAAGGGCTTGAGACTAGCCACACTCTCACTAAACCCTCTGGTGGAAGACATTCAGGCCACCCATCCCCACCTGAAGGTGGGAGGTGGTTCAATGGATGATCTCACCCTGTCCCTTTTGACCAAGGAGAGGACCTGAGTTCTATAATGCTATAAACAGATTCCTATGCATTTTAAACTATGGACGTTTTTGTGTATTGTTCTTTGTTCAGAAAAAGCCAGAGCAGTTCTGAGAAGTCTGCAGAATGTTAGAGCTGTCACTTCCAAAGTAAAGTAACGCTGTCTGGTACCCAGCCGATCAGTAAAGCAAAGCAAGGTATATGTCTCCATGAGTCAGGGTTTATTTAATAATCACAACCCTGGCAGTTTTTTGACTGATGAGAATGTTTTGCAAACAGAACCTGGTCCTGTTTTTCTCCATGCTCAACCCTTCTGCCAAGTGGGGAGTGAGAGGTTGGCAGAGGCAGTGCTAAACTAGTAGGGCTGATGAGATACTATCTCCGTCTCCTTGTAACACAAAACATTTATTTTGCTGCGAGTGAACACAAAGTTGAAAGTGGTCCAAGATTTCTGGAAACAAGCTTGGTTTATCCCCTAGCTGGACTGCCTGGCCTGTTGACTTTTTGCATTTGTCTTCCTCTCAGAAGTGCACAAAATCCACTTGAGGCATATGCCATTACCTCTAGCTGCCCAACTTCAGGCCCAAAGCCAAGTGATTGTTGTTGTTGTTGTCAAGTGCCATTGAGTCGGTTCCGACCCATAGCGACCCTGTAAAGGGTTTCCTAGGAGCAGCTGGTGAGCTTGAACCGCCGACCTTGCAGTTCAAATGACTGCAGTCTGGTGCATTAACCCACAGTGCCACACCAGGCTCCAAATGCAAACACAGCTTGGGAACCCACACAACTACCAAGGCAGACATGGGGTGGGGTGCTTTGGTTGAAGGCCTAGCTTCCATGCAGCAAGATGAACCTTGCCTCAAGAGCTGTGACCCAGGAGATTTGGTCCCTCCTGTACTGGCCTCAGACACTGCCTCTGTTGAAATCTCTCTTTTACTAGGCATGTGGCCTTTGAAGTTAACTTCTCTGTGTCTCAATTTCCTTGTCAGCAAAATGGGGATAACAATATCTACCTCATAGGAGTCTTGGTGTGGTGCTGTAGGATCAGCACTGGGTCAAAAGGTCAGTTTGAACTGCAAGGTCAGTGGTTCAAACTCACCAATCACTCCTCACAAACTCTATACAGGGTTGCTATGAGTTGGAATCGACTTGACAGCACTTAACAACAACAACCTCATAGGCTATTGTGAGAATTACAACAGTAAGCTCAATTTAAGTATTAGTTACACTACGACTTTTCTTTTTTATTGTGAATTGTTAGAGACAAGACCATCAGTTTTATATAAACAAATTACGAACTTTGTTTCATTTCAACGATTGCAATCCCCTCCATGCAACAACAGTTATCCTGCTTCCTCCCTGTGCTACTTATTTGCATTCTACCCTCCTTCCCATCCTTCTCAACTTTATCCTTTGGAAGATGCTGCCCTTTTGATTTTGAATAGTTGACTATTCCATGGTGAGCATACTTTATTAAAGTTATTGTCCCCTGCTATATATGTACCTATCTACTGCTTGGCAGATGAGTTCTTTTCCAGACCTGAAGGGTGGTCAAGGGTCAAAGTCCTAGGTTCCTCCAGTTACTTTCTGACCTGTAAACTCCATCTTTTTCTTGCTTTTCTTTTTTTAAATAATTTTTAGTTTTGTTCCATATTTCCCCCACTCTATATGAGACTCTCAAATGTGATGACCCCTTTCAGAGCAGTTGGTAGTGGTAACCAGGCACCATCTAGTTCTTTGGGTCTCAGAGTCTGGTATTATTGAACTAACTAATTCCAAGCCATTTCAGAAAATCATAAACTCTGCTTCATTACAATGACTGCAATTGCCTTTGTGTACCAACAGTTAACAGTATTTACCTCTAATCACTTAAACTATTGCATTCCTCCCTGTCTCCTGCTACCTTCATCTTTCCTCTGCAAACCTTGCCCTTGTTGTATATTGCCCGCCCGGACACCCACGTTAACATGTGTCTACCCACCTGCCATGATAACTATCCTCTGGTAACTATCATAGATAGTTTCTTTTATCAAGAAAACTATTTCTTAATTTTTCACAACATTGGTTGCATACAATATTTGTCCTTTTGTGATTCACTAATTTCATTCAGCATAATTCCTTCATATTCATCCATGTTGTAAGGTGTTTCACAGATTCATTGTTATTCTTCAATGTTGTGTGTATGTATCAGAGTTTGTTTAATCATTCTTCTGTTGATGGACATTTAGGCTGTCTCTATCTTTTTGGTATGTCTCTTATAGATAGCATATCTATATCCTGTTTTCTTTTCCATTCTGTTCTCTCTGTCTCTTGACTAGTGCATTTAAACCATTTACATTCATTGCAATTATTGATAGGTATAAATTGATTACTATCATTTTGCTGCATTGTTTGTTTTTTTTGTGTGTGGTGATGCTAGTTTCTTTATTTCACATCATTTTCTGCACTGAGTTCATTTTGTTTGTGGGTTTTCTTTTCTGTTGTGTTTACTGAATGCTCTACTACATATTTACAAAAATTTTCAATTTTCCTCTTTTTTTTGTTTTGTTTTGATGTGATATATTAATTTTCTTAGAGGTAGCCCTGTAATTTATTAATTTTCCCCTCTTTAAAACAGTCTGTTTTATCTTGAAATCTACTTGACTTCCTTGCCATTTGGAAGTTCTGTATCCATACTATTCGCTCTTTTTGCTTTGTAGTTGACTTCATTATAAATTGATATCTCTATTTTCAGTCTTGTAGGTTTGTTTAATGTTGGATACTTCTAAATCTGGATTGAGTTCTGGGTGGTGTTATGTATGATAATCTCAGGTTGTTGTCTGCTATCATTGGTTCTCAGTCCAAAGAACACCCATTAGCATTTTTTTGTAACTGGTCTGGTCATTACAAATTCTTTTAATTTCTGTTTATCAGTAATGTTATAATTTTTACCATCATATTTGAGAGGCAGCTTTGCTGAGCGTATGATTCTGGGTTGGCAGTTTTTTTCTTTCAGTTTTAAGTATGTCATCCCACTGCCTTCTTCCCTGCATGGTTTTTGATGAGAAAGCAGAGCTTATTCTTACTGAGTCTCCTTTTAGGTACCTTTTCATTTTTCCCAAGCTGCTCTCAGGATTCTTTTCTTGTCTTTGGTTTTGGAAAGTTTGATTATGATATGTCTTGGTGAATTTTATTTGGGATTTCTTCTTTTTGGGTTCATTCAGCTTCTTGTATGTTTATCCTCTCATCTTTCATGATGTTAGGGAAATTTTCTTCCTAGAACCCTTGGACAATTTCTCTGTAGTTTTTATTGTCTTTTCCTGTCCTGGAATACCGATCATCTATAATTTGTTCCTCTTCATAGTGTCCCACATAATTTGTAGGCTCTTTTAGGATTTTTTTCATTCTTTTTCTGATTGTTCTTCTAACATACTAGTATTGAGAGATTTATCTTCAATTCACTAATTTGGGCTTTCATTACTTTAAATAGACTCCTTTGCCCTTTCAATATAGTGTCCATTTCTGAGATCTTAGTATTAATCTTTTGGATTTCTCATTGTAGGTTTTGTTTTGTTTCAAAATTTGCATTTATTTTAGTGTTTGCTCTTGTAGTGTTTTCTTGAATTCTTCTAAAGTTTTTCTGTTTTCTTATTTTCCTCGATGTTCCTGTTAATCCTTTGAAGGTTCCTGAATAGCATTCTTTCAAATTCTTTTTCATTACCTTTTCTTCCTCAGAAACATTTTCTGGCTCTGCATCTTGGTCATTTGTTTGAGCCATTCTCTTGTTTCTTTGTGTGAGCTAAAATTTTCTGTTGTCTCCAGGTTATTGTGATGCTCATATTTATATTTAATTGATGATTGTATGTTGATGTAAAGTCCTGGTACAGCACTGTAGGATAAGAATGTGGCCTCAAGGTCAGTTTAAACTGCAAGGTCAGTGGTTCAAATTCACCAGGCACTCCTCAGAAACCCATAAAGAGTCACTATGAGTTGGAACTTGATGGCACTTAGCAATAACAACAACATGATGATGTGTTCTTAGGCACTCACCAACTATCTCATGTGGGTGCAGTTAGAGAATGTAAGTGTGCACACTGTTCTCATTGCTGTTCATACACCTCAGCTTAAGGTGTGTTTAGCTGGTGTTGGCTGCTGTCTATCATTGATCTGGTGGTATAGGAGCTGGTACTGGCTTTTGTTCAGTGGGTATTGCTTCAGAGTGTATGATTGTGACTGGACTTTATGGGTATGATTGCTGTCTCCTGTCAGGTGGGAAAAGACACTCCTTCCCATACACACACAAGAAAGCAAAACAGAATAAATAAGGAACCAACAATGAAAAGAATAAATAATAAAAAGAAAAAATAAAAACAGGTAGAGAACAACAGGGCTCTGTTATATTGGGATCAAGGCATAGTCTGAATGGGTAAAAGAGGGAAATAATGTTAAGATGCTTAACTGTCTTATGAACATTGGTTTCCCTTGCCTACTATGGTAAAATAGATGCTTGAGTGGGCTAGAAAGGAAATATTGAGAAAACACGGTTACAGGAAATTTGTAAGCCCATCTTCAGCCTATAACTCATTGAAATACCTAAAAGGGATTTTAGAACTTGCCTAGTGAAATAGGCTTCCTGCGGAGCCTTTGTAGTGTATTGAACCTTACATGGAGTCCTGAGCCCCATCCAGAACCTTCTGAGGTGACACATTCCCACTTGAAAGGACATACAGAACAACCCAGAGAGGCTAGAGGAACAGAAGACAATGTTTGAAAGAAAGACCAACAGGAAAAATCAAAAACAAAAATGACAGTCTGATTGGCTATTACAAGAACATGCAAGTTGTTCACTGGGGAGCCATCAAAACAAGCAATCAAGTTCTTTCAGGACAAACCCACTCCAAGACATATGAGCAGGCACGTAAGCTTGCTGATAACCACATCTACATGTGAGTGGAAATGGGGGAAAGGCAGCAATGAAAATATGGGCTGAGTTTGACCATGTTCAATAGACTCTATCAACCTTGAGATGAGAGAGAGAAGGGGAAGAACTGGTTGGTCCAAAGTATGGTGAGACTTGGGGACTCCTGAGTCCATGGACAAGGACCTAGCCACAGAGGGCTCGAGCTGAAAGTGAAATGGCCAGCTGATAGGAAGAAGAATGCCCATACTTTCAGACAGTACCCATTTGACCTAGCTTCAATAATTTTTTAAAACAGAACTCAACTAGAGGAAATAAAGAAATTCAATTAAGGAAGGATGTGTATATTGCTACAATTTGATGAACTTGACCTATACTTATGGATGTAATAGCTCAAAATACAAACTGAAAGAGAAGGAATCTTCACATCAATGATCAATCCTATCCCCTCTGTACACAGGGTTGATAGGGATGGGCAACTTAAACACTGACTACCTAAAATAGGGGGGTCGGGGGTTGGGGAACTATAAAGGCATGAAATGGCTGGCTTATAAGTTTTCAAGAGGGAGTTTAGTTTCAGAGTGTGCTGGGAAAAGCAGAGTCCTCGCTGAACAGTTTTCCTCTTGTCTAGATGGGTCTGGTGAAAGGAGGTGGGAATGGGATTCATTGATTCAATGGTGGTGGTGGTGGTTACGTGTTGTGGAGTCGGTCCCTACTCATAGCAA
The DNA here is from genome assembly GCF_000296735.1 of Chrysochloris asiatica. NCBI lineage: Eukaryota > Metazoa > Chordata > Mammalia > Afrosoricida > Chrysochloridae > Chrysochloris > Chrysochloris asiatica. Next base: position 1,369,569 of record NW_006408805.1, read on the forward strand.
CCCTGCATAGGGTTTCCAAGGGTGTAAATCTTTATGGGAGTCTAAAGCCTCATCTTTCTCCTGCGGAACTGTTGGTAGTTTCAAACTGCTGACCTTGAGATTAGCAGCCTGATTTGTAACCACTATGCTACCAGAGCTCCAAAAGTGAGTAATTATTATCATACCTAATTGCAATTGTCACAACTGTAAAGGTAGAGGTTGTGCAACAAAAATGGGGGAGTAATTTGTCTTGCATTCTAGGAACAGAGGACTCTAGGACCATCAAGAGAGAAAAGCATGAGCTGAACATGGGACCCTAACCAGAGAATCAGCAACACTAGAGAAGGAGGCAAAGGTGATGGCATGGAGAGATTGAGCAGTTGAGGACTCTAGACTTATGGAAAGAGAAAGGCTGTGAGCTGGCAGCCAGGAGACTGGCTTCCAGAATATGCCTTGTGGTTATTTAAATGATTACATATCCCTGAAAAAAAAAAAAAAATAGCAAAAGACAGGCAGAAACTAGAAAAAAAGAACATAACAACTAAAAGACAAAAGAAGGACAGAAGAATGGAGCTATAGAAGAGAAAAATAAGGGAGAAAATAAAAGAATGAAATAAAAAAACACTTAAGAATAACTAAAAAGAGGAACAGGAAAATGGAGCTATAGAAGAGAAACAAAAGAGGAAGCAAAAGGAAGAAATTTTGAAAAAAAACAAACAAACAGAAAAGCCAGGGAGAGAGAAGACAATAAGAGAGAGTAAAGAGTAGTAAAGGACGATCAAAAGGAGAGAAAAGGGGGGGATGAGAAACAGAAGAAAATAAAGAAAAACAAAATCAGAGATAGAAAGGATAAAATTCAAGGGAATGCAAAGAGAAGAAGGAGTAGAAAGATTAGACAAACACAAATAATGAAACAACAAAAGGAAAAAAAAATAAGCCCCCAAACAACAGAAAGTGCAGTGGTTGGACCAAAAGAGGATAAAATTCCGGGGAAATCCTGCAAGCCAAGGACCTCACAAGGTGGCTGTCGGAGGATTGTGACAGCAGAGTTCATCATGGAGTTGCTATCTGCCTCGGTGTTAATTAATGTTCAAGGCACTCAGTCTGGAAGTAGTTTTGAAGGCCCTTGATGGAACTAGTATCAGTGTCTTTTAGGACTACAGTGTAGCTGGGGAAAGGGTGACTGGTTAAATTCTGATCTGGTGGCACTGTGGATTCTGTAGGTCCTAAGCCAATCCCACCTGAATCCAAGCATCCTCCTCCATCTCATGCTGGCATGGCTCCCAACTACATGGCTCCAGGAGATCAGGGCCTATGCTGTGGGTTGTGAGGGTGGAAACTGGCCACACATATGGTCACCAGGAAAGCATGGTAAAAAGAAGGAATTTCACCTTTCCAATCCCTGTGTGATTCTGCTCTGCCAGGTCACATTCTGTTGCCAAAGCTACTCACAAAGGTTCAAGCCAGTCATTCACCAGTCTTCCTCTATCACCATCCCTGCTCAGCTTCTTTTCCCAGGAGGCACTCAATCCACTTCTGTAACCTTTCCTCTAAAGTTCAGGGTTCTAGGATTTTCATCTGTGTCTGTTTTATTTGGTCTCTCAGATCTTTGTTATAGAGGATCCGTGTAGTGCATCTGCCTAGTTCACCATCTTACTGGAATTCTGCCTCTTCAGTTCTTATCACTTTTCTGTCTTCTGCACATGGAGAGACCAATAGAGTTTTCAAGACCATGAGCTTTCAAGATCCCAGATGCTCCTCACCAAAGCAGAATGTAGAATATTGTCTTTGTGATGTCCTCTGAGACTATGGTCCTGTACCTCCAGGCTCACTGCCTTAAGATGTTTGATAATATCTAGAAAGTGAACTCTGCTGTCACATTTTGCCTGCTGTATGTTCCACCACATTCATAGATGTGTTTGCAGGAATGTTAAAAACTTATGTACAGATATCCTCTTTCAAACTCTTATATATATATTTATGGGATAAGTAAAAAGCTATATATCCCACTCTTCAAATTTTATGTGTTCAGCCTATGTCTCAATCCACATATCAACGCACAGAACACTCTTGTTACAAGGTTGTGTATATATATCACTATTTACCTTGATTCCCCTTTAGCCCAAGCAGAGTTCCCTGTTTTTTCACTATCTTCATCACTATCGGCATGGTTCTTCTGCCAACTTCCCTCTTCTTGTATATTGCCCTCCCTTTTCTTGTATATTGCCTTCCCTGTCACTGGTGCTAACCTGTGTCTACACTGTAGCCAGTGAATTGCTCTCGCTTCCCTCTCACCCCTGGTAAACATCAAAGAATGCCTCTTTTAGTATGAAAACCTTTCCTAAGTTTTTACAATAATGGTCTCATATAATATTTGTCCTCTCTATAGTATCACTTTTATCATCAAACTTCATACAAGTATCAAGTTTCCTTTTGTACTCTAAACTCTACAGTCCAAGAGGCTGAGTTCTAATGTCTCTTCCAGGACCTTTGTCCCTTGAGAACTCCCCTTTTTTTTCCATCAGGGCTAACTTTATTCATCTCCTTGGATTCATAACCAATGTAGTGGTGGTAGTTATGTGCCATGGAGTCAGTTCTGACTCATAGTGATCTTGTATAGGATTTTTGAGGCTGTAAATCTTTATGGGAGCAGAAACTCTCCCTTGGAATGGCTGGTAGTTTCCAAGTGCTAACAACGAGATTAGCAACCTGAGTGGTAACCACCACACTGCTGGAGCTCCTTTATAACCAATGTAGAGCTTCCTAATGAGTTATTTGGGAGTTCCTGGGTTAACACTTGACTGCTAACAGAGAAATTGGAGGTTGGAGTCCACCCAGAGGCACCTCAGAAGAAAGGCCTATCTCTGAAAAATTAACCACTGAACACACCCTATGTGGCACACTGACACACATGGGGTCAGAATGGACTCATCAGCAACTGTTTTTTACTTTTTTCCCATTACATTATAGCAGCTCAATGGAGCACATCTTCCTGCCTTATCTTACAGGTTTATAAACATTAAGGAGGCCCCATTTCCACCCCATTCCACCCCTTCTGTGCTGATGCTATGATAAGTGGGACATAGATTGTATGAAGACCAGACTAGACTTAGTCCTACAAATCTCTCTTTGCAATATAGCACTGAAAGTGTCTCTTGGAGAGCAGGCAAAGGGAGGAGAGGAAGGGAAAGGAGTAGTGGGGGATGCAGGGTCCCTGCGTCCCACATATTTGCAGCCAAAGCCTAAAGAGACAAAGGGCAGCACAGAACAGCAGGGATTATTTCCCTTGCTCTATCTCCCAGCTCAATGGGGCATTCTGAATCCCTGCCCTCCAATGCTCTGGGGCCTAATTAACAGACCTCAGCTGTAGTCCAAAGCCCTTACCTCACCCAAGAGGGCTTTATTTGCATGATAATGCCCTCTTTGGGAAAATTATTGCTTAATTAAAAAACAGCAATCACTTTAATTAGCATGTCTCCTTGCTCCCTGGTACTTTGCATGGATTCAAATGAGCTCCTCATTAAGTATTGGCACTTGGACAAATCTGGGGCCCCTAGCTGGGAAGGAAGGCTCCCAGGGCAGACAGCCCCAGCCAGGACCTCAGTGGCAGAGAGGCCCAGCCCTGCCAAGAACATAACCCAGGCTTTGTGAGAATGGCAGACGGGAGCTTGGGCCAGTACCCTTTGGAGTCCACAACCTGGCCTACAGGGGAGGGCCAGGCCTGTACAGTGGCATTTGCATGTTCCAGGCAGACTTTCTTTGGGCATCTGTCTAGTCAGCCCTTTTGCTGACTTGTGTTGTTACCATCCTCCCATGCCATCACCATCAACTTAGAGCTCACTTTTTCTGCTCATGGATTTTGAGCCTCTTTCTACCTTATCTCTGTCTCACACATACATGTTGTTGTTAAGTACCTTTGAGTCTGACTCATAGCAATCTTGTATAGGGTTTCCAAGGAGCAGCTGATGAGTTTGAACCACCAACCTTGTGGTTCAAACTGATCTTGTGCATACATACATACATAGATTGTTGTTGTTTTTGTTAAGTGCCATTGAGTCAGTTCCGACCCATAGCAACCCTGTATATGGTTTCCGAGGAGCTGCATACATACAGACACACACCCCAAAAAACACACATATGCACACCTGAATCTTGTTTAGTCTCAATGCACCTCTGATTCTTTACTCTCAGTTTTGGAGTGCAATTTTCTTTTTTACTGGTAATATAAGGAGGTAGCACCAAAAACAAAAGAAAGTGAAAATGAACCAGAGAAAACACCTGTCCAGACATTATGGGTGTCTCTTTCCCTGTACAAGATCTCCAGCCTTAGTTAGCTTCTCTTCCCTGAGATCTAGAGAGCTCTCCAGCAACTACTCTGTACCAATAGGACACTGAATAGGATTCCTAGAAATACAGCCACTGTGGCTCACACTTCATTGATAAAATATGAGTTATTTTGCAGGCCACTGGGCAACTGCTTTCTGTACACTGGGGATAGATATTGTCAGCCTAATAATGCCTTGAAGTTTCTCTGGACCTTTCCTAGAGTAGAGCAACAGTTGCCTCCCCTCTAGGAAAAACTTTCTCTTTTTCTCTTGGAGGACAATGTATCCAAAGTCAACTGACCTTCTTCTTCCTTACTACATCACACTCTGTAAAGGCAAAAAATACACCTTTAAAATGTGTTATAGTAAAAGCATACTAGATTTGCACTCAAGAGATCTGGCTTCCTGTCTAAGTTTAGGATTCTGTGTAGAAACATCACTTCCAACCATTTTCTGGAGCTCTCAACCAGGCAGTGCCAAATAGTTCCAGGTCTACTACCTCAGAGAGAGCCCATAGAGACCAAACCCAGCCGCCTACTCAATTCAGGAAGCTCTTTCCCACAGCTCTGGCAAGTATGCACCTCCATTATTCCTCCTGTTTCACTTTCCTAGAATGAGCAGCTGTGGGAGCCCTCTTACTCTTACCCCCCTTCTTTAGAAGCCCCCACTTTTGCCTGTCTGTGTGTGAGAAGAAATCAGGGTGTTAGGAGACAATCAGGAACTATTTTGGGGACACTCAGGCTGGAAGAACTGGGAAGTAGAGAGGGGAAAATGGAGGTAGTGTCTGGGAGAAGAGAATCCCTGCCGCCCCCCTGCATCATCCTGTGGAGAAAGTAACAACAAATTAGGGGTAAATCCATTCCTGGCAGGAAGCTGAGTCTGAAACCAGATGAAGCCATACTGGTTCAAAGGTAGAGTGACCCCCCAAACAAGAGAGCAGCTTTTAATCCCCCATAGAAAGATGAGAATAGCAAGCTCAGACCCAGGGGGGAGAGTGCTTAGCTTTGTTTAACCAGGACTGAAAACACAGCCCTATTGAGAGACTGGGGCTTTCAGACACAGACCCCAAGGGGCAGTTGCCAAGTTGAAGGCAGCCCAAGGCTGCCAGCTTTTACAGATTTAATTCTGGGATTGGCAGTAATGAGGTGAAGGGCCAGGACTTTTAACGGGCTAGGTCAAAAAGGTTTCCTCATTAGACAAACAGAGCGGGGGTGGGTGGGGGGCAGAGAAATGGTATTCCTAACTACACTCGGAACCAGGGACTTCAAAAAGAGGCAGAGCTGTTGGGCTGTGTGCGGGTGAGGGAGGGTCCCTGAGTCTTTTGCTTCTGTCCCAACTTCATTCTTCCCTATCTTCCCTACAGCTTGAAAAGGGTACTTTAAGAAGTGTCAAGTGTGGAAAAAAAAAACCCTAATATCATAGCTTATTCATAAGCTTTGTTATTTTTATTTTTTTGCTATTATCTCTTAGACTTTTGTTGTTGTTGTTCTTGCTTTACAGCATGGTACAAAACAAAGAATTGTGTGTGTGACAAGTCAAAATTAATCAGGCAATGAAATGAAGCAGTTCAAGAGATTTTGCTCTACTGATGATTTTCTCTATTTCCACCTTTGCCTTGACTACACAACAGACCATGGAACACTTATACATTTAATGTTTTATCACTACTATGAAATTAAAACAAGAGCATAGAGTGTTGAATCATTTGTCTTTTAACAATCATTCAAATGTTTACATTTCTTGAAGGGTTTTTCTCTCTTTTGATAAGAAGGCATATTTGGAAGCAGTGAGAAAATGTGGTGCTTTTGAGAAGTCCATATTGACCCCAATGGTTAATATAAGTAAAATCTGTATCTTAAGTAAACAAATTTGTGTTAAATCTTTCCATGTTGTACCAGGCAGGGTTGTAGCAGGGAAAAAGGAACAACAAAAGTGTAAATAGACTAGAATAGACGGAATAGGACCCAGACATATATGCAGCGACAAGCAGGTGGCTAGAGGGGGCGCTGCGGGAAGGCTCAGTTTTATCTGTGAGTCAGCGCCTTGTGTAGGCAGGTCTTCAGGAGAGAGTAGGCCTCTCTCCTCGGTGGTGGTACACAGGCCACCCTGAACTCTAAACCCACTCTCTTCCCCCCCCCCCCAGTCAATCTATGCTATGCAGAGAACCAAAACATAGGAGATGGGTGCAGGGAAGGTCCAGATGGAGGAAGGGATACCCTGTAACCACCCACACATCTCAGCCAGAGCAGCTTCTTGCTTATTTATCTGATCTATATTGGGGTCTCAAGTAAGATTCCATTTGAAGAAACCATTTTAGGGCTTAGGAAACTTGAACAACATTACCTAAGAGCTAGGAGCTCTTTGGGCAGCACAAAGAGTTCGCACTTGACTACTAACCTAAAGGTTGTCAGTTAACCCATCCAGAGGTGCCACAGAAGAAAGTCTCTGGCAATCTGTTTCCATAAATATTATAGCTAAGAAAACCCTATGGAGCAGTTCTACTCTGTGACACACGGGATTGGTTTGACTGCAGTGGTTTTAAGGGCTAGGAAACACTCTGGTGCTCTCCCATTCTCCCATCCATGAGTTTTCTCCATCTTTGTCTAAAAGAGGGTCTCTGTTTCCATAACTATACCTTTGCATAGTGGGTAACCTAATGTGATTTATTAAATGAATGCTTATTAAACACATTATTTAGAACTATTTTCCCAAAAGACTTGAGACAGCTAGTTTACAATGAGATGTTGTTATGGATTGAATGTGTTTCTCCAAAATAATGTGTTGGAATCCTAACACCTATACCTGTGCATGTAATTCTATTTGAAATGGGATTTTTGAACCACCAACCTTGTGGTATAAACCGACTATGCAGTCCAACATATTAATTAGTCCACAGCATCACACCAGAATTCCAATAAGGAGTAGAATGTGTTATAAACGTAATTACTTCTGAGTTATAAAGTGAGTCACTTAGATATAAAACAATAGCAAACAAGAAGAAGGAAAATAGATGCCACATGAAGACTGCCAAGAGGCCAAAGACCACCAGGGCTATAGAAGTTGAAAGAAACAAAGATCTTCTCCCCTAAGCCAACAGAATTTGGACTTCTAGCCTCCTGAACTGAGAAAATAAATTTCTGTCCTTTAAAGTCACTTACTTGTATTATTTCTGTTACAGAACTAGAAACTAAGACACATGTAAAAATAATATAAATAATATAATATAGGTATAAATAAATATAACAAAGCAAGTATGACACACCATCAAGTCAGTTCTGACTCATGGAGACCCTGTCAAAGAGCAGCAGGTAAGTTTGAATGGCCGACCTTGCAGTTCAAACTGACCTTATGGTCGAGTGCCTATCCTACAGTGCCACAGTAGGAACCTAAATATAACATAGTAAACATAGTATTGTTGTTGTTTTTAAGGGCTTTCGTGTGGGTTCCGATTCATAGCCTCCCTGCAATAGGGTTTCTGAGGAGAGGCTGGTGAGTTTGAAATGCCGATTTTGTCGTTCAAATAACCTTGTGATCCAATACTTATCCTACAACACCATACCAGGACTCCAAATATAATACTTTGTTGTTAAGTGCCGTAGAGTCAAGTCTGATTCACAGTGACCTTGTATAGGTTTCCAAGGAGTGGCTGGTGAGTTTGAACCACCCACCTTGTGGTTCAAACTGACATTGTGGTCAAGTGCTTATCCTACAGCACTATACCAGGACTCCCCAAATATGATATAGGTGTAAATATTAATAATATGGTATTGGTTGGTGGTTATTCTAAGGGAAATTAGAGCTTACCCCCATGGGGGAATTCTGGGATATGTCTTTCAGAATTATCCTTCCTGAGGAGAAGGGAGCTGGGGTATTTATACAGGAACTTCATCAGTCATTGGTTGAAGATTGCTCTTGGGGAACACTAATTAACCCCGGAGCACTTCCAGCCTACCATGCATGTGAGCACAGCAGGCTGCAGCAGCCAGAGAAAGTCCTCAGCAAAGAGGAAGATACAGTTGGAATGTTGGCCACCTGTACTGAAAGGGAACAGGCCAAGGATGCTGGGAAAGGCACTGACAGCATCTGCTACACCATCCTTCTCTGATCACATAGCCTGGAGACACGTGGTGCATGGTAAGGATCAACATGAATGCAGTCCCTCAGGTGTGGAGATTGTTGACGCCCCATCATCCCACTTCTGCATCCTCATTGCCAGCTGACCCCACAGAATTCTCTCTGTGACCCTAGACACCCGAAGCTAGGTCAACGCACATGTTTAAAAGACATCATCTTTTAGACTACCAAATATTGAGATGCCAGCATCAATTTGGGAGTCCACATGACACCCCAAACTTCTGACCTGCTGGCCAACAATTCAGGTCTGGTTTCCCACTACTCCTTCAGGATGCCAGATGCAAGCTCTGGAGTCCAGACCTATCAGGGGAGATATAGAAGAGACATCATTTAGCCTCTCATGCAGGACTGAGCTCAGAGCTTTTTTTTAAAAAAACTTTTTATTGTGAAATGAGTGATAGTTTACATGGGAGAACATCGGCTTTACACCATCGTTTCATTGCAATGATTACAATCTCTTCCATGCATCATCAACATCATTCAACAGTATTTGCTTCCATTCCCTCTGTTTGTTTATTTTGTTGTTGTTTTTTTTGGGGGGGGGGCGGGGCGGGAAGGAGAGGTGGATATATACAAAAGCACTCAAGAATATATAATCATTTAAATAACCAAAGGACACATTCTGCAAGCCTGCCTCCTGGCCACCAGTACCCAGTCCCTCTCTTTCTATGAGTCCACAGTCCTCAGCTGTTCCCTCTCTCCATGTCCTCATCTCTGCCTCCATCGCTGGTGTCGCTGCTTATCTGGATAGGGTCCCACATACCGCCTATTCTCTTCTCCCTTAATGGCCCTAAGATCCTCTGCTTCTGGACTGTAAAATTAACTATTCCCCCCACCCCCCACTATTGTTACAAAACCTCTACCTTTACAGTTGTGACAGTCGCAATTAGTCATGATAACTGAAGGACCTTGTGCCTTATCAACAGAATGGCATTGATCAACAGAATGGCATTGCAACTACCCCCAATTGACACTGAATGGGGTCCTGCTTGAGCTTCCAATCTCCTGGGAAGCTTGGGTCTTTGTTACACCTGGAGACCCTCTTCTCCCCACCCCCCCACCTTGCCAGAAATTCCAGGTTTCAGGAAAATCTCCATACCCCCACCCAAATCTCCATACCCTGCCCATTGTAAACTCACCAGAACTGTGCCCAGACCACACCACCTTAAATACCCCAGTCTATAAGAGAACAGATGGGCGCTTGGTCTCCTTTGCTGACATAAGAGTATCCCCTCCCAGGTTTACTCTCAATAAACTTGCCTGCTGTTGAAGCCAAGACTCTCTCCTCCATCTCTTTCTTTTTTTCCTTACAATAAGAATTGCTCTCTATTGAATCACAAGAATCCTATCCACATCTCCTTTCACCAGACCCATCTAGACAAGATGAAAACTATTCAGTGGGGATGCTACACTCCCGTCCACACTCTTAAACTAATCTCCCTCTTAAAAACTTGTAAGCCCCCTCATTTTAGATAGCCAATGTCTAAGTTGCCCATCCCTATCTACCCTGTAAACAGAGGTGATAGCATTGACACTTGATGTGAAGACTCCTTCCCTCTCAGTTGGTACTATGAGCTACTACATCCATATGTATAGGTCAAGTTCATCAAATTGTAGCAATTTACACTCGTTTCCTTCATCAAAAAAAAAAATTTTTTTTTTTTAAATCTTCCTCTAGTAGAGTTCCCATTAACAAGCCATCAGCTCAGAGCTTCTTAACTGATGAGAACATCTGCTCTTAGGTGGCTACTGTGCCCCTTGAAATATTAAAGCTTAGTACTTGCTGGGAACCCTCCCAGACCTCACTTTCCAACCTGTTGGCTCCAACTACCCTGTGAGTTCTATAATTCATTTGAGTGGCTCACAGGATTTAGGCAGTGTATATCATACTTACTACTACAGATTATAGCCCCAAAGGATACAAACACACACATAGGGCAAGGTCTCAAAGGGCTCCCAATGTGAAGCTTCTGTTTCAAGAGATGTGCTCCTTTCCTGAGAGCAAATGTTTTGCATCAACAACTAGGAAGTTCCCTGAGCTCCATATTCAGGGCTTTTATTGGTCAATCCTGCATGATAGTCTAAATCATGTCTCCGGAGTCTTTTGTGGTCTAGCCAGTCCCCACTTGCGAGCACAAATTCTCAAGTGTGAGCTGGAAATCCCAGATGAAGCCACCCCAATTACAGCTATCTTATGGCATTCCTAGGCATGGCCACATCTACTGGTGATATGAACTGAATTGGATCCCCCAAAATATGTTAAGGAACTAATCTCTATTTGGGGATTGGTTGTCTTTTATGTTAATAAGACAGAATCAGTGTCTGCTATATCTCTTTTGAGATACAAAAAAAAAAAAAAAAAGCAAATTAGAAAAGCATTAGTGGAGAAAGAGATGTTATACCACCAGGAAACAGATCCTCAAGAAAAAGGGAACTTCCTGCAGAGAGGGTAAAGAGAGAAAGCTTTCCCCTAGAAACAGCTCCCTGATTCAGACTTCTAATATCCAAAACTTTGAGAATATATATTTCTATTTGGTAAAGCTATCCACTTGTGGCATTTCTGTTACAGCAGCACTAGATAACTGAGACAGCATGGAACAGCTTATACTAAGTTCCAGGTCACCTGCCTTCTTCTGGAGACCAGCAACATCATATGGTAGCACCTAGCCTGTTAAGCATCAGGGTCTATGCTGGACAACCTCATCTTTTCCTTTGGAAAACCACCATGACATGGAATTTTAGAGCATTTTGTGTTCTCAGCTAAAAAAAGAGAAAATGTCTTTTTCTCTTACATTATGTTCTATTAGGGGTCCATCAAAGTAACACAGACTTGGGTCCTGATATTGATCAATATTTTAATAAAAACAATCTTTTTGTGTTTTACATGGAACTTCTCCTCTTCCTTCTTTAGGTGCCGATAATTGTTATTGTTGTTAAGTGCTACCAAGTGTTATAGTAGAATGAAATACTGCCAGCTTCTAGTCAATGGATAAACCCAAAGAATACTGTATACAAGATCATCCTTCCCCTTTAACAACCTATATTCAGAAATTCTTCCCCTTCAACACAATGCCATGTCACTCCCTCTCTTTTTCTTTGGTAAAATTTTCCTGGGAGCTCTTTGGTCTTTCATACATGTAGACTTCTAGAGGGCTTGTTGTAATTAGGTGCTGTCAAGTTGGTTTTGTCTCATAGCGACTCTACATACAACAGAAGGAAACACTGCCTAGGCCTCTTCCATCCTCACATCCTATGTTTGAACCCATTATTGCAACAATTGTGTCAATTCACTTCATTGAAGTTCTTCCTGCTTTTTGACTGCTCGTCTACTTTACCAAGCACAATGTTCTTTTCCAGGGACTGGTCCCTTTTGATAACATGTCCAAAGTACATAAGATGAAGTCTCAATATTCTCCTTCTAAAGAGCTGTAATGGTGTTAGGGTTTTGTGTCAAATCAACCAGGCGAGGATTTCCAGAGTGTTAGCAGTTGAGATGTGCTTATTCCCATGGTGATGAAACCTAGTACAGGCACAGTTAACTCTGATGAGTGGCTGTGAACATTCAATCAATTAAAAGGATGTTTCCTTAGGGGGTATGACCTGATCCCAATATAATGGACACGAAGGAGGGATTCTCTCTCTTCTGCTGGGGACCTGGGACTCCACAACTGTAAGATAATAAACTTCTTTATACATATATATATATGGTTCACTGATTTTCCTTTTCTAGAAAATCTGGCCTAAAATAGGAGCATTCTGACTGTACTTATTCTAAGGCAGATTTGTTCATTCTTCTGTCAGTCCATGGTATATATTCAGCATTCTGCCCCAACATCATAATGCAAAAACATCAATTCTTCTTCAGTCTTCCTTATTCACTGTCCAGCTTTGTACATGAGGCAATTGAAAATAACATGGTCAAGTGAACTTTAGTCCTCAGAGTGACATCTTTACTTGTTAATACTTTAAAGAGGCCTTTTGCAGAAGATTTGCCACAATTGGTGATTTACTCTACCAGTTTGCCAAATGTGCATTGGTTGGTTGGTTGGTTATGTGCCATGGAGTCGGTTCTGACTCATAGCGACCCTGTACATGGTTTCTGAGGCTGTAAATCTTTATAGGAGCAGAAAGCCTCATCTTTCTCCCCTGGAACAGATGGTAGTTTCGAACTGTTGACCTTGAAGTTCACAGCCCGATTCATAACCATTATGCTAAAATTATAATTATGAATACAATTTAGACCAGAACTTGGACAAAAACAAAACTTAGAGAAATGGACAAATTCTATATTCTTCAGATCATCTTTCACAAATGTCACTTTTGAGAGGTGCTGAATAACAGATAGTTCTATATTATATTCCATGAAGCAATCCTTGATGCTGATACTCTGATGAATGAGAACAGATCCATGTGTTCGGAAAACAATTGAGCAGGTAGTAATTTGTATATCATTTTACAAAGACTATGGTGTCTAACCAGATTTTTCACCTATGGGGACCGTCATTACACCTCAACACAGAGGGAAGATATAGAAATACTTACATATAAAGACAGAATTTTCCATAAAATTAATTTGGTATATTCCTTGACTATGTAGACAGTTGAGTTCCCAATGTACTACACTATAGAGTGTTTTACCACCTTTTCCATGGAAGCATCTCTGATGACAGACATATGTTGTTTTAATCCAGAAATACCACAAGTGTGTGGCTTTAAAGAACAGAATTTTATTTTCTTACAGTTCAGAGACTATAAGTCTAAACTCTAGGGAATACTTTACCTTCTACAACTTTAAGTAGTTGCCAGGAATCCTTGGAATTTATAGATTTGGGTTTGTAGATCTATCTATCATGAATAGGTCTGTCTTCATTTGGCATCTTTCTTCTGTGTCTACATGATCTTTTTGAAACTCAGAAGTAATTAGATTTGGAACTCACCCAACTCTGGTATGTCCTCGTTTCCAAACAGGGTCATATTTACAGACATGTTGTTTTTTTTAAGAGCTGTCCAGTCAGCTCCGACTTGGCTGGTGACATGGAACTGCTGATCTTGAGGTTCAAACCGACTTTTTGCTTGAGTGCTTAGCCTACAGAGCCACACCAAGACTCCATTAACAGATATATGGGTTAGGATTTCAATACATATTTTGGGGGAAAACCATTCAAATGGTAGCACATGCATACAGAGGTCTTCATTATGTAAACGTTTCTTAGTCCCTATATAGAAAGAAAATGTCATCATAACATGATAACAGTCTTTAAGGAATTGACCTTTTAACCCTAACATTCATCTCTACATTTCTCCCTCTTACATCAACATCATTGTCAGTCAATCTGTCTCATGGTTTGATTGGGAGATGTTGTGAATAGCTGACAAAATAATACGAAGACAAAGACAAATCTTGTAAAAAATCCAGGATTTTGTCAAATCAATGAAAGTGATGTTAGATAAGTACTGAAACTCATGGAAAGCCCTTGAAAATGAGAGGTCACTAACATAACAGAAAAATTGGACAAAGCTGTTGACTTAATAGAAGCGCCATAAGACAATTTTTTAATACCAAAGGATTTAGTTCCCATGTCAACAATGATGAAATGTTGGAAAATTTTTGCAAACATAACCTAATTTATAGTTGTGATATAAAAGACAAAAGGCAAGAGAAAATGGTATATCATGCCAATATGTTTGGCATATTGTGCTAAAAATCTTCTCCAAACTGATATAATCATTTGCTTTCTAAAGAAATACTGCACAGTTGCAGTTATAACTTAAATATTGCTAAACATAGGGAAGTTGTTATTAAGTGCCTTCAAATTGGTGCTGACTCATAGCAATCTGGTAAAGGGTCTCCAAGGAGCAACTGGTGGGCTTGAACTGCCAACTTGGTGGTTCAAACCGACCTTGTGGTTGAGTACTTACCTTATAGCACCACACCAGGACTCCAAACACAGGGTAAGGAACCCTATTTTTCAGTTTTTATTTAATTTTTCTATGTAAAATTAGAATCTGTATTTTTCCTCCCTACTATTTACAAATTGGGCTGCAAACCGCAAGGTCAGCAGTTCAAAACTACCAGCTGTTCTGCGGGAGAAAGATGAGGTGTTCTGCTCCCGTAAAGATTTATAGCCTCAGAAACCAGCTGGATATGTTCTTTTTGACGATGAATACAACACCATTCCTCTTCAATTTTTCATTCCCAGCATAGTAAACCATGTGGTAGTCAGATTCAAAATGGCTAGCACCAGTCCATTTCAGCTCACTAATGCCTAAGATATCGATGTTTATGTGTTCCATTTCATTTTTGACAACTTCCAATTTTCCCAGATTCATACTTCGTACATTCGTACATAAAGATTACAACCTTGGAAACCCTGTGGAGCAGTACTCTGTCCTATAGAGTTAAAATGAGTTGGAATTGACTCAATGACAAGGCGTTTGGTTTGGTTTGATTTGATTTCTGATACATACTACGAGTTCAGTAAAAAAAAGTATGATTTTCATCACTAAAAACTGATATTCCTAGACTTCAGTAGTTTATTTCCCAGAGAATTGTTTTCACTGAGCAATGTTTTAATACTTTGATATCAATTTTTATCTAAGATTGTCCAAAGATGTTATCATAAGGATTCAATAATGAGTAATTGTTATCATGACTAACTGCGATGGTCTTAACTGTAAAGGTAGAAGTTTTGTAACATAAAGGGGGGATTAGTTAATCTTACAGTCCAGGAACAGAGGACCCTAGGACCATCAAGGGAGAAAAACATGAGCAGAATGCAGGACCTTATCCAGAGAAGCAACGACACCAGAGATGGAGGCAGCTGAGGACTCCAGACTCATGGAAAGAGAAAGGTTGTGTGCTGACATCCAGGAGGCAGCCTTGCAGAATGTGTCCTTTGGTTGTTTAAATGATTATATATTCTTGAATGTTTTTGTGTACTCACACACCCTAAAAAACCCCAAAAAAACCCTAGAGGGAATGGAAACAAATACTGTTGAATGATTATGCATGGAAAGGATTGTAATCATTGCAGTGGAATGAAATACAATAAGATGAGTGTAAAACTGATGTTCTCCCATGTAAAGTATCATTCAATTCACAATAAAAACTTTTTAAAAAAGAATACATTGAGTAAAAAAAAAGAAAGAGAGAGAGAGAAAAAATCCATAATAAAGCACATAATTTTTTTTTTTTTTAAAAAGAAGCTATCATAAGGATTCTGCAACTTCGAAAAACTCTAGAGGCTAACCTAGTCACATATTCAGTAACTGTAGTTTAAAGTCCTGTGATAAATTTCTTTGAGTTTATTGTTGTTAAATGCCATAGAGTCAGTTCTGACAAACAGAGACCCTGTACAGGGATTCTGAATAGAA
>NW_006408805.1:1386482-1390402 GCF_000296735.1 Chrysochloris asiatica
TATGTATGTATACACACACACACATACTTTGGAGTTCCTGGTGTGGTACTGTAGGATAAACACTGATGACTAACTAAAAGGTCAGTGATTCAAACCCACCAGCAGCTCTTTGGAAACTCTATAGAGAGTCTGTATGGGTAGGAAACAACTTGATGGTACTTAACATTAGCAACAGAAACACACTTACTGTAACTAATACACATACTGTTACTAATACTTGGATAATAATTTACTATACATAAAATGCATACCCACCACTCATCTGTCAGTTTGTCATACTGTGGTGGCTTCTGTGTTGCCATGATTCTGGAAGCGATACCACAGGTATTTTAAATACCATTTGGGTCACCCACAGTGGACAGGTTTCAGCTGAGCTTCCAGATGAAGACAAATTAGGAAGAAGGAGAGATGGACCACTTCCAAATATTTAGTCACTGAAAACCTTATGAATAGCAGTGGAACACTGTCAGCACTAGAGTTTTGAATATTGAAACATGATAAAGAGCACCAGAATATTGCCAGATATAGTACCGGGAGATGAGCCCCTCAGGTTGGAAGGCACTCAAAATGTGACTGGGAAACAGCTGCCTCCTCAAAGTAGAGTTGACAGTGATGACGTGAATGGAGTAAAGCCCTCAGGACTTTCATTCACTGATGAGACACAACTCAAAATGAGACGAAATATTGGTAAGCATCCATTAATAATCAGAACATGGACTGAATCTAAGAAAATTGGAGGTTGTAAAAAAATGTAATGGAACACATTATAATTGCTATCTTAGGCAATATATAATGTGATAGATAATGTGAGCTGAAATCGACTGGTTTTGGCCATTTTGAATCTGACAAACACATAGTTTACTATTCAGGGACTGACAAACTGAAGAGAATGGCATCACATTCATCATCAAAACTAACATTAAGATCTATCTTGAAGTACAACTTTGTCTGTGATAGGATATACATACACCTACAAAGAAGACCAGTTAATACCACTATTATTCAAATTTACACACCAACCACTGAAGCCAGTGTGATGATGAAATCAAAGAATTCTACCAACTTCTTCAGTCTGAAATTGATCAAGCATGCAATCAAGATGTATTGATAATTACTGGCAATTGGAATGCAAAGGTTGGAAACAAAGAGGAAGCATTAGTAATTGGAAAGTATGGTCTTGGTGATAGAAACAATGCTGGAGGTTGCATGATAGAATTTTGCAAGACTAATGACTTCTTCATTGTAAATACCTTTTTAAAATCACATAAAAGACAGCAATACACATGGACCTCACCAGATGGAATACACAGAAATCAAACTAACTATATCTGTGGAGAGAGACTGTGGAAAAGCTCCATATAATCATCCAAAACAAGGCTGGGGCAAACTGTGGAATGGACAATCAATTGCTCATATGCAAATTCAAACTGAAGCTGAAGAAAATGAAAACAAGTCCATGAGAGCCAAAATATGACCTTGAATATATCCCACCTGAATTTAGAGATCATCTGGAGAACAGATTTGATGCATTAAACACGAAAGGCCGAAGACCAGAAGAGTTGTGGGATGACATCAAGAACATCATACAAGAAAGCAAAAGATCATTAAGAAGACAAGAGAGAAGGAGAAGACCAAAATTGGTGTCAGAAGAGACTCTGAAACTTTCTCTCCAGTGTAGAGTTGCTAATGCAAATGGAAGAAGGGAGAAGATATAAGAGCTGAACAGAAAATTTCGAAGGTCAGCTCAAGTAGACAAAGTCAAGTATTATAACGGAATGTGCAAAAACTTGGAGTTTGAAAACTAAAAGGGAAGAACAAGCTCAGCATTTCTCAATCTGAGGGAACTGGAGAAAAAATTCAAGCCTCAACTTGAAATGTTGAAGGATTATATGCAAAATATTGAATGATGCAGAAAGTATCAAAAAAAGATGGAAGGAATACATAGAGTCACTGTACCAAAAAAGAAATGAATAGTATTCAACCGTTTCAATAGGTACCAGATTTTCAAGAGCCAGTGGTACTGAAGGAAAAAGTTCAAGGTGCATTGAAGGCATTGGCAAAGAACAAGGCTCTGAGAATTGATAGAATACAAATTGAAATCTTTCAACAAACTGATGTGGCACTGGAGGCACTCACTCTTCTTTGCCAAGAAATTTAGAAGACCACTACCTGGCCAACTAACTGGAAGAGATCCATATTTGTGCCCATTCCAAAGAGAGGTGACCCAATGGAATGCAGAAATCGTTAGACAGTATCATTGATATCCAATGTGAATAGAGTTTTACTAAAGTTAATATAAAAATGGTTGCAACCATACATTGACTGAGAACTTCCAGAGGTTCAAGCCAGATTCAGAAGAGGACATGGAATGAGGAATATCATTGCTGACAACAGATGGATCTTGGCTAAAAGCAAAGAATACAAAAAAGATGTTTACGTGTGCTTTGTTGACTATGCAAAGGCTTTTGATTGTGTGGATCATGACGAGATATGGACAACATTATGGAGAATGAGTATTCCAGAACACTTAATTATGCTCGTGAGGAATCTGTACCAAGAGACAGTTGTTCGTGTAGAACATGGGGACACTGAATAGTTTAAAATTAGGAAAGTTGTGGACCAGGGTTGTATTCTTTCCCCATACTTCTTCAACCTATATGCTGAACAAATAATCTGAGAAGCTGGATTATACGAAGAAAGACATGGCATCAGGATTGGAGGAAAACTCATTAACAACATGCCATATACAGATGCTACAACCTTGCTTGTTGAAAGTGAAGAGGACTTAAAATACTTACTGATGAAGATCAAAGACCACAGCATTCGGTATGGGTTGCAGCTCAATGTAAAGAAAACAAAAAGCCTCACCACTGGACCAATAAACAACATTCTTATCAACAGAGAAAAGACTGAAGTTGTCAAAGACTTCATTTTGCTCAAATTAACCATCAACACCCACGAAAGCAGCAGTCAAGAAATCAGATGACATATTGCATTAGGTAAACCTGCTACACAAGACCTCTTTAAAGTGTTCAGGAGCTAAGATGTCAGTTTGAGGACTAAGGTGTGCCTGACCCAAGTCATGGTACTTTCAATAACCTCATATACATGTAAAAATTGAACAGTGAATAGGAAGACTGTAGAAGAATTGATGTATTTGAGTTATGGTATTGGAGAAGAATATTGAAAGTACAATGGACTGCCAAAAGAACGAACAGATCTGTGTTGGAAGAAGTATAGCCAGAGTGCTCATTGGAACTAGGATGGCCAGACTTTGTCTCTCATACTTCAGACATATTATCAGGCGGGACCAATCCCTGCAGAAGGATATCTTCTTTTGTAATGTGAAGGGTTAGAGAAAAAGAGGAAGACCCCTAATGAAATGGACTGGTTTAGTGGAAGCAGCAATGGGCTCAGGCAGAGCAAGGATTGAAAGGTTGGTGGTGCAGGACAGTGTTTTGTTCTGTTGTGCATAAGGTTGCTATGAGTTGGTATTGACTCAATGGCACCTAACAACAACAAAAAACACAACAAAATATATACATGAATATTATACATATAATACGCTTGGTGGTACTGGTGTGCCGTGGAGTAGGTTCTGACTCACAGTGACCCTGTGTAAGGTTTCTGAAGCTATAAATGTTTACGGAAGCCTCATCTTTCTCCCACCCAACAGCTGATAGTTTCAAACTGCTGACTTAGAGATTAGCAGTTCAACTCATAATCACTATGCTACCAGAGCTCCTTATAATATGCATATGTACATTATATATATATGTACATTTTATGTTGTTGCTGTTGTTGTCAGGTGCCATCAAGTCGGAACCGACTCATAGCAACCCCATGCACAACAGAACGAAACAATGTCCGATCCTGGGCCAACGCTGCCACACTTGACGCCATCAATGATGCCACCTGGC
>NW_006408805.1:1391619-1404485 GCF_000296735.1 Chrysochloris asiatica
ACCAGATAGTTGTCTTCCAAATTTCTTGGCAGAGATGAGTGAGTGAGTGCCTCTTGTGCTGCCTCACTTTCTTGAAAGATTTCAATTTTTATTCCATGCGCCTACAATGTACATTTTAGTTCAAAACTACCAGCTGCTCCGTGGGAGAAAGGTGAGGCTTTCTGCTCCCATAAAGATTACAGCCTTGGAAATCCTGTTCAGGGTCGCTATGGATCGGAACCGATTCGATGGCACTTAACAACAACAATATATATATATATATATATGGCTCTGGTAGTGTAGTGGTTATAAATCGTGCTGCTAATCTCACGGTCAGCAGTTCAAAACTACCAGCTGTTCCCGCAGAAGAAAGATGAGACAAACCCTGTACAGGGTCGCTATGAGTTGAAACTGACTCCATGGCACATAACAACAACAACATATATACACACACACTCACACACATACACACACATGTATATGTGTATTGTTGTTATGTGCTGTGGAGTCGGTTCCGACCCATAGTGACCCTGTATAGGGTTTCCTAGGAGCAGCTGGTGAGCCTAAACCAACTTTGCAATTCAAACGGCTTTGAAGTCTGGCACATTAACCCACTGTGCCACACCAGGACTCACTCTCTTCTCAATCTCTCTCTCTCTATATATATAGCTATATATCTCCATCTCTCTCTATCTCTTTCTAGCTATCTCTATCGATATAGATATAGATATGGTGTTGTTGTGTGCTTCCATCAACACTCATGGAAGCAGCAGTCAAGAAATCAAATGACATTGAATTAGGCAAAGCTGCTGCACAAGACCTTTTAAAAGTATTGAAGAGCAAAGATGTCAGCCCGAGGACTACGGTGTGCCTGACCCAAGTCATGGTATTTTCAATAACCTCATATGCATGCAAAAAATGGACACTGAATAAGGAAGACTGTAGAAGAATTGATGCATTTGTGTTATGGTGTTGGGTGACAATATACCAAAAGAACAAACAGATCTGTGTTGGAAGAAGTGCAGCCAGAGTGCTTCTTGGAGACACGAAGTTTTCATCTCTCATACTTTGGACATATTGTCAGGAGAGACCAGTGGCTGGAGAAGGATATCATGTTTGGTAAGGTGGAGGGTCAGAGAAAAAGAGGAAGACCCCCAGCAAGATTGATTGGCAAAGTGGCAGCATCAATGGGCTCAAGCGTGGCATCAGTTGTGAGGTTGGCCCAGGACCGGGCAGTGTTTCCTTCTGTTGTACATAGGGTCACTATGAGTCAGTACCAACTCGATGGCACCTAACAACAACATACATATATATGTTGTTGTTATTAAGCACCACCAAGCCTCTTTTGAATCATAGTGGCCCTGTATAGGGTCTAAGGAAGGCTGGAGAATTTAAATTGCTGACCTTGAAGTTAGCAGTCCAATGCCACACCAGTACTCCTATTTATATGTGTATTTTGTTGTTGTTAAGTGCCATTGAGTCAGTGCTGACTCATAGTGACCCTGTTTGAGTTATGTTATGAGTTCTGACTCATAGTGACCCTCAATGATGACCTTGCAGGTCAAACCAACCTTGAGGTCAAGTGCTCAGCCTATGGTGCCACACCAGGACTCCATATACACTTATAACACAAAGTGTGCTTGACATAAGCCATGGTGTTTTCTTTTTTAACTTTTTATTGTGAATTGAATGAAAGTTTACTCACAAGAGCATCAGCTTTACATTCAACAAATCAAATATTTGTTTCATCTCAGTGATTATATTCCCCTCTATGCAACAGCCTTTGCCCTTCCTCCTCATGGTTCCATTTGCATTCCACCCATCTCCTGTCCCTTCTCAACTTTGTCCTTAGAAAAATATTACCCTTTTGATTTTGAATGATTGACCAGTCCATGGTGAGCATTTCTCATCAGTGCTGTTGTTACCCCATAAACCTATCCAGTGCTTGGGTGAAAATTGGGCCACAAGGGTGAGTTTTATGCAAGTTCTATGTGAGTTCTATGAAGAGTGGTTGAGGGCCTTAGTCTCAGGTTCTGTTAGTATCTTTCTGACCAAAAAACTCAGTCTTAAAAAAAAATTTTTTTTTAATTAAATAATTTTGATTTTTATTCCATGTTTTCTCCCACTTTTTCTGGGACCCTCTAATGTAACCCCTAAAGGGCAATTGGTAGTGGTAGCTAGGCATCATCTAGAAGTCTGGCCTCAGAGTCATAAATACTGGTGTTCATATGTTCCATGAATCTATTGGACTAATTTATTCCAAGCCTCTTTAATTCTTATCACTCTACTTTCTTTCACACATGGAGAGACCAATAACTGGTATTCATTGAGATTGGAATGACCCCAGGCCCATAAACTCATTGCCTTAGGATGTTGGATAATATGTAGGACGTTTTTATCATTTTGCTTGCTGTATGTTCTACCATATTTAAAATTGTGTTTGCAGGAAAGGTAGATACGCATGTACAAATATCCTCTTTCAAACTCTTATATATTTGTGGAATATATAAATATATATGAGGGTGAGTCAAAAATTATCTGAACTTTGGCTGTAGAATTTATTTCAACCAACTTTTAGAAAAGACAAATACATCATGTTTCAACATAATCTCTGTGCTTTTCAATATACTTTGTTCTTCTGTCAACAAGTTTTCCCTATTTAAAAAATATTTTAGGCTGAGCTGTGAGCCACGAATGCACTGCTGTCTTCACTTCTTCATCAGAGGTGAATCTTGATCTTTGAAGAACTGTTTTGTTTTGCTTTTACCTCTTAACTTGTGAATTGGGTGATAGTTTATATGGGAGAACATCATATTTATATTCATCTTATCATATTTTGTTTTATTGCAATAATTACAATCTCCTCCATGTATCATCATTCAACAGTATTTGCTTCCATTCCTTCTGTGTGTTTTTTTTTTCTTTTTTTGGATGTACACTTAAGCACTCAGGAATATACAACAACCATTTAAGCAACCAAAGGGCACACCTTGCAAGCCTGCTCCTCGGCTGTCAGCACACAGTCCCTCTTCCTCCCTGAGTTCAGGTTCCCCAACTGCTCTATCTCTCCACATCATCATCGAAGAGCTGCTATTAGGAGACCAAACAGGTGAAAATGTGATGGAGCAAAATCAAGACTATAGGGAGGATGCTTTAACACCTCAAAATGAAGTTTTGGCAGAGTATCAACCATGTGGGCATAGATTTTTTTAAAGCAACCTTTACCTTACTTTGAGTATTGGTACAAATTTTGTTTGCAGATGTCCAAACACTTCTGTTTATAATCTTCATGAGTTGTTTCAGAACTCATCTCACACAAACTAGAGTGTGGGTAACTTTTGACTCACCTTCATATTTGTATGTGTATAAACAAATAACTAATTTAACTTGTTGCCTCTGGTTTCTGAAAATAATACAAGAAGTTGAAGTACTCTTAGTCTTTCTAAAACAACTAGACAAATAGAGTTTGCACAGGCCCCACACCTGGAGACCTAACTTTAGGAAAGCAGGGGAGGGAACATGATGCAGTCATGCATATTCATTGATTGGATGGATCATAACTATGCACTAATAACCTGATCCATTGATAATGTAGGTCCAAAATGGAGTTGCTTGTGCTGAGTCCTGCTGTAGCAATTCAAAATCTAAATTTCTAATTCATGTGAAATGTCTTGTTTTCCTAGGAGCCAAAATCTGAGTCAATCAATACACTCTTCCAAAAAGGGAAAACAAAGTTAAGCAATCAGGACTGCTTAGCATTGCGAAAATTTTTTGCCCGTACCACACTTTGGAACTCTTGTCTGACTTTTCAGATCAGACTTTTCTTGGTTCATATGTTTGAAATTAAAGTGTATGAGTGCATGCACAAACTTATTGTGAAATTTTCATTTTTGACAGTTTTTGCAATAATGATTTGATCTTGGAAGAAGATACCGATTTTGGGAACAGAACCAAGAGAAACCAGACATGGTACCTCACTGAACCCTATGTTTTCATTATCTTTCTCACCATTTCCAAAAGCACGGTAGGTCTCATTCAGGATCCAGGACACATGTGTTTGTGATGAACTTTGGAAATCATAAACTCCCAGTCCAAGGCTAGTAGTAGATTGCTGTTGTTAGGTCCCATTGAGTTGGTTCTAACTAACTGTGGCCCTATGCACAACAGAACAAAACAGTGCCCTATCCTGTACCATCCTCATAACTACTACCTTGGAAGCTATTGCTGCTGCCACTGCGTCACTCCATCTTGTTGGTGTGGGTGGATCTTCTTCTTTTTCTCTGACCCTCCATTTTACCAAGCATTATGTCCTTCTCCAGGTACTGATTCCTCCTGACATCAAGTCCAAAGTATGAGAGATGAAGTCAAACCATCTAGTTTCTAAGGAGCATTCTGACTGTATTTCTTCCAACATGATTTGTTTGTTCTTCTGGCAGTCCATGCTATTTTTTTGTTGTTTTTAAGTGTTAAAAATAAACTGCATTCTCATTTAGAAAAAATTGGCATATATTAATTATTAAAACCTATTTCCCCCCCAAATTTTATACATTTAGTTCTTGGGTTATGAGCATCTGACTTACATACATTATTACAAACCAATCCCCATAAAGGCTAATATATTAAAATTTTGAGGTATATACAATGGATCATAACAAAAAATAGACACTATTTTGAAATGTACATCAAAATATTCTTATAAAACGTGTTAAGCATGTTTAGTGCATCTGGAAACATTTCTTTACTTTTTATACATGGAATGAGATATGATCTAATAAGACATACATATGTCTAAGTAGCATTAGATATGAACCATACCTAACTGCTCCGATTTAAATACAAATTCAATTTGGCTGTGGAACTCGATCATAATCTGGAGACTGCCTATACTTGCTTATCTTCATTTAGTAATGAGAAAAAAACAAACTTTGTTAAGATACAAAAATCTTAGGAACAAATTATAAATATCAATTTTTCAATAAGCAGAAAGGTTTTTCTTCTTAAAATGTAAATATCTAGTAAACAAAATATACATGATATTCCAAGTATAGAAACAACAATAATTCACTTATGAGAAAGGTGTATTTTGGTATGTTTGGTGGTAAATGTTTGCTTGTCTAAAGTATAAAGCACTTCACCAAAAGAAGCAGGCCATTATTATTTAAAGATTTTTCTCCTTTACCTTGTTTCCTTATTTGAGCAAAAACACATCAATTTCTATAGAATTTTGGCTATAGGACCAGATCACAGGAAAGGTCTCAAATATCTAAAAGTTGTTGGGCTAGAGAGAAATGTTTTCTTGAAACTTGGAGGCAGTCATTCATCACTTCATACTTCAAGGCATTCTTCTGTGAGCTTCTTCCCTATAGTCTTAATAGTAAAGCACAGGATCTGGACTCATGAAAGGGGTTGCTTCCAGCTGGAACACTGACCAGCAGGGCATCCTTGCAAGCATTCTGATTTCATACTACTTTTACTATTCTTCTCCAACACCGTAATTTAAACACATTGATTCTTCTATTGTCTTCCTTATTCACTTTCCAACTTTCACATGCATATTGGAAAATACCCTGGCTTGAGTCAGGTGTTCCTTAGTCCTCAAACTGGTATCTTTGCTCTTGAGCATTTTAAAGAGGTTTTGTGCAGCAGATTTGCCTAATGCAATGCATAATTTAATTTCTTTTTTTTTTTTTTAAGCTTTTACTGTGAATTCAGTGATAGCTTACATGACAGAACATTGGTTTTGCGTTCAACCAATGGAATTTTGTTTCATTGCAATGATTATAATCCCTTCCATGCACCATTAGTTAACAGTGTTTGCCTCTATTCCCTCATTTTATTTTATATTTTTATGTACATAAAAATACACACGAATATGTAGTTGTCAAAACAACCAAAGGGCACATTTTGCAAGCCAGCCTCCTGGCCTCCAGCACACAGACTTTCTCTTTCCATGATTGTAGAGTCCTCAGCTACTCTATCTCTCCATGTCATCATCTCTACCTCCGTCTCTGGTGTCACTGCTTCTCTGGTTAGAATCCCATGTTCTGCTCATGCTCTTCCCTCTTGATGGTCCTAGGGTCCTCATTCTTGTAATGTAAAATTAACTACTTCCCCATTTTTGTCATACATCTACCTTTACAGTTGTGATAATCACAATTAGTCATGATTATAATTACTCACTATGGAATCATTGTGCCAAAGGAAATGGTCAATGCTTAACTATTTCAAGAGGTACCATATGATCAACAGCCAATGATACTCAGGGAGGAAGTCCAAAGTACATTGAAGGAATTGGCAAAGAACAAGACACCAGGAATTGATGGAATAAAAATTGAAATCTTTCAAGAAAGTGAGGCGGCATAGGAGGCACTCACTCATCTCTGCCAAGAAATTTGGAAGACAACTATCTGGCTGACTGATTGGAAGAGATCCATATTTGTGCCCATTCCAAAGAGAGGTAACCCAACAGAATGCAAAAATCATCGGACAATCTCTTTGATATCTCCAGTGAGTAAAGTTTTGCTAAAGGTAATACAGAAACGGCTACAATCATACATTGACAGAGAACTTCCAGAGGTTCAAGCTGGATTCAGAAGAGGCTGTGGAACGAGAGATATCATTGCTGATGTCCGATGGATCTTGGCTGAAAGCAGAGAACACCAGAAAGATGTTTACCTATGCTTTATTGACTACGCAAAGGCTTTCGATTGTGTGGATCATGACAAGCTATGGACAACATTGAGAAGTATGAGTATTCCAGAACACTTAATTGTGCTCATGAGGAATCTGAACATGGACGAAGAAGCAGTTGTTCAAACAGAACATGGGAACACTGAATGTTTTAAAATTAAGGAAGGTGTGCAACAAGGCTGTATTCTTTCACCATACTTATTCAACCTGTATGCAGAGCAAATAACATGAGAAGCTGTGTTCTATGAAGAAAAACATGGCATCAGGATTGGAGGAAGACTCATTAACAACCTCATTAACAATAATATATGCAGATGATACAACCTTGCTTGCTGAAAGTGAAGAGAGAGGACTTGAAATATTTACTGATGAAGATCAAAAAGCACAGCCTTCGGTATGGATTACATCTCAATGTCAAGAAAACAAAAATCCTCACCACTGGACCAATAAACAACATTCTTATCAACGGAGAAGAGATTGAAGTTGTCAAGAACTTCATTCTTCTTGGATCAACTATCAACACTCACAGAAGCAGCAGTCAAGAGATCAGATGACGTATTGCATTAGGCAAATCTGCTGCACAGGAACTTTTTAAAGTGTTGAAGAGCAAAGATGTCAGTTTGAGGACTAAGGTTTGCCTGACCCAAGCCATGGTATTTCCAATACCTCACATGGATGCGAAAGCTGGACAATGAATAAGGAAGATCATAGAAGAATTGATGCCTTTGAATTATGGTGTTGCAGGAGAATACTAAAAGTGCCACGGACTGCCAAAAGAACCAATAGATCTGTTTTGGAAGAAGTGCAGCCAGAGTGCTCCTTAGAGACCAAGATGACCAAACTTCATCTCTCATACTTTGGACATATTGTCAGGAGGGAACAGTCGTTAGATAAGAATATCAGGCTTGGTAAGATGGAGGGTCACAGAAAAAGAGGAAGACCCCCAACGAGATGAATTGGCCAGGTGGCAGCATTGATGGACTCAAGTGTGGCAACAGTAGTGAAGTTGGCCCAGGATTGGACATTGTTTTGTTCTGCTGTGCATGGGGTCTCTATGAATTGGTTCCGACTCAATGGCACCTAACAACAACAACAATGGAATCAAAAGAATCCTATCCCTACCTCCTTTCTAGATAAGATGAAAATTATTCAGTGGGGATTCTACTTTCCCTCGCACACTGTGAAACTATATTCCCTCTTGAAAATTTGTAAACAGGCCACTTTGTGCCTTTATAGCCTCCCCTGCACCCCATCTTAGGTAGCCAGTGTCTAAGTTGCCCATCCCTATCAACCCTGAGGGGATATGTTTGATCCTTGATGTGAAGGCTCCTATCCTCTCTGTTGGTGTTTTGAGCAACTACATCCATAAGCAAAGGTCAAGTTCATCAAATTGTAACAATTTACACTTGCTTCTTGTATAGAATGTCTTTAGCTTCCTCTAGTTGAGTTCTTACCATCAAGCTATCCAAGTTAGGTCAGGCATTTGATTTCTTGACTGCTGCTTCCGTGAGTGTTGATGGTGGATCCTAGCAAAATGAAGTCTTTGAGAACTTCAATCTTTTCTCCACTTACCATGATGTTATTTATTGGTTGAGTTGTGAGAATTTTTGTTTACATGTGGTAGATAACCCCATTCATGTCTTAGCTAACATATCTTACTTCTCAAACCTTTTATATCTAGATTATGGCTATCATTTTCTCATTCTGGAATAACTAGTTATAATTGTAATCAAGTACCCATTTTTAATAGCCATGCATGTAGTCCTCCTTGCATGGTTATTTAAAATGGGTACTTGACTAATTTCAGACCTCCAGTCCCTAGTCTGTGGTTAGTTCAGCTCTATCAATTGGAGACTTAACTAATCATTTATTTAGAACTTGCACAGTCTCTAAGGCTCCAGATTAGTTCACAGTTTCACTGGTTGATTCTGTTGGTTTCATTCTGTGCATTTAAGGTAAAATTGGTAAGTTGTCTGATAATTAAAGATGGTATCCCTCTAATTCTAAAGGACTGTTCATCCTTCTGCACACAGCTATCAGTACACAAGCTTGGGGTTCATGTCAAAAGATGATATAAATTGCACAGCTGTTTTTTTCTGAACTAAATATGCTAGAGTAGTTTGAAATTTCACTAGCTACTTGTTCTTTCTTCTACTTTGAGAAAATGACTTTCCATATGTATTGGCTTTTCTTTTCAGGAACTTATTTTGAATGCTCTGGTTTTGTTACTGGTTTCCATTTGCTTTGTTTGAATATTCTTCTTGTACTGCATACAATAAGAAAAGTTGGATTGGGTCTGACAGAGACATAAGTATTTTTTAAAACTGGGTTCATCTGAGTCAAAAAGATTTGGGATCCTTCTCTGAGATTCTGACAAGTTAATAAGTTTTATCTAGACCCTGTTTGTTTTCTGTTGAAATGGGTTGACCTTTTCAAAGACAACTTGAAGTTGCTGTAGATATTTTAAAGCTCTGGGTTCCCTATTTGCTTTTTATGCATTGCGTTGTTTAAAAGTATTGTGCTGTTCTTGATTGTCATAAAAAGAAAAATCATAAAGCATAAAACAGGCATGTAGACCACATAAGCCTGGTTGTTTGGCTAGCCTTAAAAACTGGTAAGGTTGTGTTCTTTCTTTTTGTCTCATTTTCTTTTTTGTCCTGGGAATTTAATTCTAACCTAGAGAGAGGGTGGTTTCTGAGTTCTTGACCCTATGTTAGGCAGAATGGTTGAGACTGACTGGACTACCAATGCTCATGAAGTTGTTTTAGTCTCAGTTCTTTCCTCTTCTAGGGAAACAGCTTCCTATGTGTGCCTTTCTAAATGGCATGATAAACTAAAGATGACTTCAGCTTTCAGTAGCAACTGTGAGAGGCTTTTGATATAAATTGGTTCCTTTGAAAAGTACACTGACTTGACTAAATTTTATAATTTTTACATAGCAATAATTCAATAAATATGTGGTGAAGGAATGCGAAAGAAGTGAGATAATTCATGTAAAGCAATTAGCAAAGTGTTTGACTCCTAATGAAGCCTGAAAGAAAGAAAATTGCACTGAAAAAAGAAAGGATTATTTAATTTAGTTGGTATAACTAGGTCTCAAAAGGACAAATTGCTTCTCTAAAAGATTCCTTAAAGCGTGCAGAAGATAGGGTTATGAAAATGGAATCTGTTCCTTCCTCCAGCTGGTATTATCAATTTGGATTATTATAGTTCTTATAAAAAGAATTTATATGTATTGAATATACTCTTAATCCTCAAGAATTAACTAAAGTGAATTCATTGTAACAAAAAATTATATTTTTTATTGTGTTTGTGTAAAAGACCTCAATCTCAATAATATTCTGCAGAGATCCTTATGTTAAGTCTTAAATAGGACAAATACAAAACCAAAGAAAACCATCTGGATATGGGGAAATCACCAGTATAGAGGTCAATGAGATTCACTGGATCAGTGCAATCACTTATAATAGAGGACAAAGAAAATCATCATAAGATCATGATTTGTGATAGATCAATTCATCACTGTCATAGATGGTACCACAGAAGTATGGAAAGGACCTTGATTGTAAATTTAAGAAACGTTACAAGATTTACTCTTTTTTTTTTTTTTTTGGTTTTTATCATGGATCGAGTGAAAGTTTACAGGGCAAATCATCAGTTTTACATTCAACAACTCATACACTTTGCTTCATTATAATGATTATAATCCTTTCCACGTACCGTCAGATAACAGTATTTCTGTCTATTCCTTTTAGCTCTTTTTTTTTCTTTTTTAAACATTCAGGCATATATAATAATTTATACCACCAAAGGGCACATTCTGTAAGTCTGCCTTCTGGTCGCCAGCTCTTAGTCCCTCTCTTTCCATGAATCTAGAATCCTCAGCTGTTCCCTTGCTCCATGTCCCCTTCTCTGGTTTCACGGCTTCTCTGGATAGGGTCCCACATTCCGCTTGTGCTCTTCTCCCTTGATAGTCCTAGAAGGATTACTCTTTTTGGTAAGTCATTAAGAACATGTTCAGTTAAGTTCTTTGTGTAAGAAGGACGTGCCTAGGCAGTTTCCCTAGTTCTTTGGTAAACATCCTTCTACATAAGCTACTTTTAACTATATTCTACCTGAAGGCAAACTGCCCCTCCCTGGGCTTGCCCAAGACTTGTCTTAAAGCTTAGCCACATTATTGAACTCAGGTATTGGTGATAGTGGTGATGTGTTGTGGGGTTTTCAAGGTTGTAAATCTTTACAGGAGGAGAAAGCCTCATCTTTCTCCCACAGAACAGCTGGTAGTTTCAAACTGCTGATCTTGAGGTTTGCAGCCAGATTCGTAATCACTACGCTACCAGAGCTCCTTCAGAAGCCATTGTTGTTGTTGTTGTTGTTAAGTGCCGTCGAGTCGATTCCGACCCATAGTGACCCTGTATAGGGTTTCCAAGGAGCAGCTGGTGAGCTTGAACTGCCGACTTTGCATTTCAAATGACTCTAGTCTGGTGCATTAACTCACAGCGCCACACCAGTACTCCTCATATGCCATTAGAGTTCATTATATTGCCTGCTCAAGTATTGGGCAATATAATGAACTCTATAATGGCATCTGAAGGAGCTCTGCTAGCATAGTGGTTAGAAATCGGGCTGCGAACTGCAAGGTCAGCAGTTCGAAACTACCAGCTGTTACGTGGGAGAAAGATGAGGCTTTCTGCTCCTGTAAAGACTTACAGCCTCGGAAACCCTATGTGGGGTCGCTATGAGTCGGAATCGACTCCACGGCACATTACACCACCAACAACAACAATGGCATATGAGAAGTCGTGGTGTGGTGCTGTGGGTTAATACGCTGAACTGCATGGCCGTTTTGAACAGCAAGGTCGGCAGTTCAAGTTAACCAGGTGCTACTCGGAAACCCTATACAGGGTAGCTATGAGTCGGAATTGACTCAACAGCATTTGACGACAACAACAACAACAAATGGCATCTGAGGAGTCCTGGTGTGGCGCTGCAGGTTAATGCATTGGACTGCAAGGTCGATTTGAATCTCAAGGTTGATGGTTCAAACTCACCAGCCGCTCCTCAGAAACCCTATACAGGGTTGCTATGAGTTGGAACCAACTTGACGGCATTTAACAACAACAACCACATTGGCATCTGAATTTATGTCAAGACTCAAAATGGAATTAGGGCTTCCTCTGTAGGTCACAGTCTTCCACAAACCAAGTGCTTTAGAATCTAAGCTCTCATATATCAACTTAAAGGCATTTTTCAGAATCTTTTAAAGTAAGTAAGTCTAGATTGAGTATATGGATTGTTTTTAAAGGGGAAAAAGGATAATTCTTGTCCTAAGGTTAACCCCCCTCCCCACAACAAACAGCAAAATAACTGGCTTTTTCAGATATATAAAAAGGGAAACATAAAACGTAGATAGGTTATTGTTTTTGTTAAAGTGCCATTAAGTCTGTTCTGACTCATAGTGACTGTATAAAGGGCTTCCAAGGAGCTACTGGTGGGTTTGAATCACCAACCTTTTGGTTAACAGTTCAGTGCTTATCCTATAATGTTGTCGTGAGGATAAAAAAAAGACGTTTAAAATGATGAAAAATGTGAGATAGCGAGCTATGATTTATGAGCTTATATATAAAAGTATTAAAGAAGAGTTTATCTCAAAGAAAAAAGGCTAAACTGATTATACCAAGAGAATAATAAAAAAAAAAGTCAAAGGATCTCTCCCAACAAGATGAAAATCTTTAAAGATATTAAACAAACAAACAAAAAGAAAAACCAAACTCACTACCACAGAGTGGATTCCGACTCATGGTGACCCTATGAAAGGTTTTCAAAGCTGTAAATGTTTTGGGAGCAGAAAGTTTCCTCTTTCTCCTTCAGAGTAGTTGTTGTTGTTGTTGTTAAGTGCCGTCAAGTTAGTTCCGACCCATAGCAACCCTGTATAGGGTTTTCAAGGAGCTGCTGATGAGCTTGAACCACCAACCTTGCAGTTCAAATGGCTTTGCAGTCTTGCGCATTAACCCACAGCACCAGTGGTTAGTGGATTCTAATTGCTGAACTTATGATCAGTAGTCTACTGTGTACTAAAAGCAAAAGATAAATAAAGTTGACATTGATACTTTAAAAATAGGACAAATCTATCCTAATTCAGTTATCAGAAACTGGGGTAGATCACCAACATTGTTGTTGTTGTTGTTGTTGTTGTT
>NW_006408805.1:1405012-1405561 GCF_000296735.1 Chrysochloris asiatica
GTGTTCCTGCATCTGTCTGCCCTCTTCTTATCAGTTGGTTGCTTCGGTCTCCACTCTAGTCCTCTGTGGATGTGTCACTGACTCTGAGCCCATGAATCCCCAGGTCTTGCCTCACTGCTGGCTGACCAGGTCTCCACCCTGGCTCACCATAGTCTGCTGAACAATGCAGGGCTTAGCTCACTGCTTCTTTGATGTTCTTCGGTCACTTCTCTTTATGGGTGACGTGCATGATCACCAATCAGAATGTGTTTTCACCTTGCGTCTTAGTCTTGGAGGAGGATTTGCACTGAGAGGACCCAATCACTTGCCTTGGTGTCTCCTGGGCAGACAGCTTGCTTGTTTTTGTGGTTACAGTCGGACTGCTCTTGTTGTTTTGTATTTTTCCTGTAGGTCCTTCTTTCAAGACATGTCTTCTGGTTTTCTGGCTGCTCCAGGCTTGTCTGCTTGTCCTTTCAAGAGGAAAGTTTCTCTTCTCTGATGGTCTGGATGTGGTTCAGGCTTTTTTCTATAAGTCTTATGTAATGCAGAGGCTCCTCATGAGATCTTCTT
>NW_006408805.1:1405661-1410126 GCF_000296735.1 Chrysochloris asiatica
TCTGACCCTCCACCTTACCAAACATGATATCCTTCTCCAGCAACTGGTCCCTCATGACAATACGTCCAAAGTATAAGAGACGAAGTTTGGCCATCTTGGCCTCCAAGGAGCACTCTGGCTGCACTTCTTCCAAAAACGGATATATTGGTTCTTTTGGCAGCCAATGGCACTTTCAATATTCTCCTCCAACACCATAACTGAAAAGCATCAATTCTTCTATGGTCTTCCTTATTCACTGTCCACCTTTCACATGCATATGAGGTTATTGAAAATATCATGGCTTGGGTAGGCAAACCTTAGTCCTTAAACTGACATCTTTGCTCTTCAACACTTTAAAAAGATCTTGTGCAAAAGATTTGCCTAACACAATACATCATTTGATTTC
Organism: Chrysochloris asiatica; assembly: GCF_000296735.1. Taxonomy (NCBI): domain Eukaryota; kingdom Metazoa; phylum Chordata; class Mammalia; order Afrosoricida; family Chrysochloridae; genus Chrysochloris; species Chrysochloris asiatica. Next base: position 1,406,047 of record NW_006408805.1, read on the forward strand.
TTGACTGCTGCTTCCGTGAGTGTTGATAGCTGATCCAAGAATGAAGTCCTTGATAACTTCAATCTTTTTTCCTTTGATAAGAATGTTGTTTATTGGTTGGTCCAGTGGTGAGGATTTTTGTTTTCTTTACATTGATATGTAAAATTTCTCTATTATAGAGGAATTTAAAAAAGCCAATATATCAAAATCACAATGAGAGTGCAGTCAAAATTGCCTGGGGTAAAGTTTGACCAAAATACAGATCAATAATTCTGTTTCACCCTAGGTAGATCTAAGGTCTCATCATATCAATGAATAAGATGGTCAGGTACAGAAAACACCTGTTTCCAAAACCAACTAGTGAAATCTTAAGAAGGCTAAGGTTATATTTTTAAATGTGGACAATAACTGCTGAGAAAAAGTAGAAGTTTCTGTAAAATTTTAGAATATTTAAACGAGCTTTGTTTCAACCGTTACTGTTTTGTGGTACATAGTTTTTAAGATAATTTTTAAGAACCTTCAGTAACTTGTTGGTAGTATTGTTTTATAGGAGATAATTACTGAAAAATAATATGATTAATTTAATATGTGATAAGTTGTATTTAGTAATTGGGCTAATTAGTGGGTATTCATCATAATTTAATTTTATGCATTTTTTTTTCTTTTCTTTTTTATACTAGAGAGAGGATATATATATGGTGGTTATGTGATGTGGAGTTGGTTCCCACTCATAGGGTTACCGAGGCTGTAAATCTTTACAGAAACAGAAAGTCTTATCTTTCTCCCATGGAACAGCTGGTAGTTTCGAACTGCTGACCTCGTGGTTCGCAGACCGATTTGTAAACACTATGGTGCTGATATATATATATACATATATAAATGTTTTCAATATATGTATATTTATTCTGCAAATGAATGTTTTTAATATATGTATATTTCAATACTATATATATCTGGTAATAAATGTTTTCATTTTCTGTCACTTTAAAATGTTGCACTAAAGGGATAGATGACAAAAAAATTAAAACGTTATATAAAAGTAATTTCATATGATGCTGGCAAAGTTTTTATCTGTCATGGCTGAAATTTGATGTATTAATTTATGAGACTTTCAAGAGCTTTTTTAGTTTCAAAGAGTATATATGAAATTGAGGTTCTTACTATTAAAATGACAAAATTGCCTTTAATTACTTGATTCAAGGTTTAATTTTATTTTATGTAATCTGCCTAGAAGGTAAAGCTTCTGTGTCACCTTATAATAAATTGAGTTTATGTTGACTTTTATGCCCTGATTTTAAAAAAACGAAGTCTCATGACTTTTGAAACAGATAAGTTTTTTTTTTTTTTTTTAAGTTCTAAATACTAAACTTGCAATACTGAAAGATCCTATGGGCAAAATATTGAATGACACAGGAAACATCAAAAGAAGATGGAAGGAATGCACAGAGTCACTCTACCAAAAAGAATTGGTTGAGTTCAACTATTTCAAGAGGTAGCATATGATCAAAAATGGATGGTATTGAAGGAAGAAGTCCAAGGAGCACTGAAGACATTGGCAAAAAACAAGGTCTAGAAATTGATGAAATACAAATTGAAATCTTTCAACAAACTGATGCACCACTCGAAGCACTCACTAGTCTATGCCAAGAAATTTGGAAGACAGCTATCTGGCCAACTGATTGGAGGAGATCCATATTTGTGTCCGTTCCAAAGAAAGGCAACCCTGTGGAATGTGGAAATCATCAAACAATATCATTAATATTGTATGCAAGTAAATTTTTGTTGAATATAATTCAAAAACAGTTGTAGTACATCAACAGAATCCAATACACCAAGAATCCAAGTTGGATTCAGAAGTAGCCATGGACATGCTGACATCAGATGGATCTTCACTTAAAGCAGAGAATACCAGAAAAATGTCACTCTTTGAAACTTAAAGCAGAGAATACCAGAAAAATGTTTACTTGTGTTTTATTGACTATGCAAAAGGCATTCAACTGTGTGGATCATAACAAATTGTGGGTAAAATTGAACAGAATGGGAATTCCAGAACACTTAATTGTGCTCATGAGGAACATGTGTTACATGTGAGGAACAAGAGACAGTTGTTAGAACAGAACAAAAAGACACTGAAAAGCTTAAAATCAGAAAGATGTGCACCAGGGTTGTATCCTTTTGCCATACTTAATCAATTTGTATGCTGAGCAAATAATCTGAGATCATGTATTATATGAAGAAGAATGTGACATCAGGATTGTGGAAAAATTCATCAACAACCTGCAATGCGCAGATGATAAAACCTTGCTTGCAGGAAATGAAGAGGACTTGAAATACTGATGAAGATCAGACCACAGTCTTCAGTATGAATCACACCTCAATGTAAAGAAAAAGAAAATCCTCACAACTAGACCAATAAATAATATCATTGTAAAAGGAGAAAATATTGAAGTTGTCAAAGATTTCATTTTGTTTGGATCCACAATCAGCACTTGTGGAAACAGTAGTCAAGAAATAAAGGATAGACTGTATTAGGCAAATCTACTGTTAACATCCTCATTAAAGTGTTAAGGAACAAAGATGTCACTTTGAAGACTAAGGATATCATGCTTGGCAAAGTTAAGGGTCAGTGGAAAAGAGGAAGACCATAAGAAGATGGACTGACACAGTAACTGCAAAAATGGGCTCAAACACAACAATTGTAAGGATGGCATAGAACCAGACAGCATTTCATTCTGTTGTACATAGGATTGCTATGAATCAGAATCAACTCGGTGGCACCTAACAACAACAATTCGTAACTATAATACTTGGTTCATGCATTAGAGAAAATCATGAGACTATAAATGAGTTTAGGTATTGTAACTCTCAAATCAGACATTTCTTCACATCAACTTAGCAAAGTTGAAAGGATCATAACTAGAGAAGTGTTTGAAGTTCAAGCTTTGATTTTTCTAAATAGCATTTGATTTCTGGTTAGTCTCCCAATGAGGAGTTTGTGCTTTCATAGTTGAATGTTTCTGTTAATAACATGCAATCTGATGTTTTGTGGAATATAGCTGCTATGAGACACATTTAAAAATGTTACTGATGCTGCTTATGCATAAACACATGTCTCATGAGACCTTTTTCCTAAATTCAAAATCATAGTTTGTGGGTTGTTTCAGTCAATTGGTCTAATACTTTTTCTATCTCCTAGTTTGTAATGTAGTCTGAGGACTTAAAGGCTTTACAAGCAACCATCCAAAATACAACAATTGGTCTCTGTCTGAAGCAACAGAAGAAAGGAGTATCGGAGAATGAGGAAATTAGAAAGAATAGCCTTGCTGTTATGACATAATTTGAGCTTGCATCTATGATAAACAAAGACAGGCACTCTCCAAATTTATTAACTGACAATTTCAACCTTTGAGAAATGAATTTAGAAAAGCTTCTAAAACACCAGTAATGGGCTCAGATGTATGAGACTGAGACATGGAAAAAGGTAGAATTTATCAAGATTTTGTTAACTAAATTATGAACTAAGTGTAATAAAACAGTGTCTTATCTAACTTTACTAAAGTGTTGTCAGCCTCTAATGCAGTATTCTAAAGAGAAAATTTCATAGATGAGAAAAAGCTTTTATGAGCAAAAATTGAAAGTCTGCATTACATAGCCCTGGGAGAATGTATAAATTGGAAGAGACATCAACTAACAGGACTTACTGGATCGTCATGGGAAAGGGCTGTACCCTTCCCCTTACTAATCCATGTATTGCCAGATATTAGAGAGTTAAGACCTAGATTTATTTGTCACAATTTAATAAGGAAAAAATGCCCTCATAGGCTTATCAACCCTCTGGAGAATTGAAAACTCACTTTTAAAATCTCGATCACAAAACAAGATTCCATCACTCTTGCTGAATTTTGTGTTCTTTGCTTTTTAATTGTACCTATTCTTTTTTTTTTTTTATTGTGAATTGAGTGATTGTTTACACAGGAGAACATCAGCTTTACACTCATCCTATTGGATTTCATTTCATTGCAATGATTACAATCCCTTCCATACATCATCATTCAATAGTTTTGCTTCTATTCCCTCTGGGTTTTTGTTGTTGTTGTTGTT
>NW_006408805.1:1417196-1422763 GCF_000296735.1 Chrysochloris asiatica
CTTCCAATGTGATACCTTTCAAGAGCATTTGGTAGTGGTAGCCAGGCATCATCTAGTTCTTCTGTTTCAAAGTCCTGGAGACTGATATTCACATATTCCATTAGTCCATTGGACTAATTGATTGCAAGCATCTTCAATTCGCATCACTCTTCTTTCTTCCACACATGGAAACCAATAGTTATACCTTAGATGGCTGCTCATAAGCTTTAAAGATCCCAGATGCTACTCACCAAAGTAGGATGTAGAACACTGTCTTTGTGGACCATGTTATGTAAATTGATCATGGTGTCCCCTGTGTCTATGGTTCTAAGCCACAAGGCCCAGCAACTCACTACTTCAAGAAGTCCGATGATATTTTTAAAGTTTAAATACTTTTACCCGCTCTATGGTCCATCACATTCATAGCTGTGTTTGCAGCAAAGGTAAATACTCATGTACAAGTATCCTCTTTCAAGCCCTTACGTATTTGTGAGTATACTCCCACTTTCCCTCCCATGCCCATTCAGCCTGTGTATCTGTATCTACCCACAGAACACTGTGTGCCAACTGACAAGACAGAGGCTGATTTTACTTGTCTTATTCACAAATTTGGGTGAGTGAGTTCCTCTCCAGGTAATAGGATAATTTTTCTGGGAAGGTTTTGTTGTAAAGTGCATTTTAGCACCTTAAAAGTGTGTAATCATGCTTCTTTAACTGTCTGAGGTGGGGGTGGGTTTGCCTCCTTCTCAACTCCATTTTACCTCACCTGTCTTCCTTTTTCTCTTCGGCCCCGAGACCTTCCACTGCCACTTTAGTATTGATATATAACCCCTGTCACGCTATAGAATTCTTGCACTTTCTCCTGTTTTCTTATCTTTCATCCTTTCCCTTCCCCTGCTATGAATGAGGAGTACAACGTGATCGTGCTGGGCACTGGCCTGATGGAATGCATCCTGTCAGGTATAATGTCAGTGAATGGAAACAAAGTTCATCACAGGGATCAAAACCCATATTATGGAGGAGAAAGTGAATCTATAACAGCACTGGAAGATCTGTACAAAAGATTTAAAATACCACGTTCACCACCAGCATCAATGGGGAGAGGAAAACACTAGAATGTTGACTTAATTCCCAAGTTCCTTATGGCTAATGGTCAGTTGGTTAGGATGCTGCTTTATATAGATTCTCTACCTGGATTTCAAAGTAACAGAAGGTTGCTTTGGCTACAAAGGACGAAAAATCTACAAGGTTCTTCCCACTGAAGCAGAATCCCTGGCATCTAACTTAATGGGACTGTTTGAAAAATGTCGCTTCATAAAATTGCTAGTGTATGTTGCTGACTTCAATGAAAAAGATCCTAGAACTTTTGAGGATCCTAAGAAGACTATAATGTGAGCTGTGCATAAAAGATTTGACTTGGGCCAAGATATAATCAACTTTACTGGCCATGCCCTTGCACATTACAAAACTGACGATTATTTAGATCAACCATGTTGTGAAGTCATTAATAGGATTAAACTTTACAGTGAGTCTTTGGCAAGGTATGGCAAAAGCCCATATCTTTATCCACTTTATGGCCTTAGAGAACTGCCACAAGAATTTTCTAGGTTAAATGTTACTTATGGAGGTAACTACATGCTTAATAAACAATTGAAGAGATCAGTGTGCAAAATGGAAAAGTGGTTGGTGTTAACCTAAAGGAGGGATTGCTCACTGTAAGCAGCTCATCTATGATCTCAGATATGTAAAAGTTAAGGTGCAAAAGGTGGGCCAGGTAATCAGGGATGTATGTATTCTAAGCCACCCAATTAAGAACACCAGTGATGCCAACTCATGCTAGGTCATTATTCCCCCAGAACCAAGTCAACCACAAGTCAGATATCTATGTTTGCATGATTTCTTTTGCACACAACATGGTAACTCAAGAGAAGTATATTGGCATAGTTAGCACAACTGTGAAAACCAAGAAATCAGACCAGAAAGAAATCAGACCAGCTTTGGAGCTTGTAAGACCAATTGAACAGAAATGTGTTAGCATCAGAGATCTCCTTGTACCCAAAGATTTGGGAACAGAGAGCCAGGTAAGTGTGGAGATAGAAATGAGTAATTTCAGGCTTTACTGGAGAGGCATCCCTAAATAGGCTCAAGTCTTTGTAATTTTTATTTCCAGATGTTTATTTCCAGTACTTATGATGCTACAACTCACTTTGAGTTGACCTGTGATGACATTAAAAACATCTACATGAGGATGACAGGATCAGAATTTGACTTTGAAGAAATGAAACACAAGAACAATGGCATCTATGGGGAAGACTAACAGCAGTACTTGTTTTTATCTAACTACAACAAATTTAAATTTTGGCAAATAATGCATATTGTATAAAATCAGTATTTTAAGGTCTGCTTTTGTAATCAGAACTGAGTGATTTAAGAGTACTGTACCCGTAAATATTCCTCCCCTTTATCTTTTTAGTATCATGTATTAACTCTTTCTCATGGAGTGGCTATTCAGAAGTGACAGGTTACTAAACTCTATTCATTTTAACCAATACTGGCTTTTTTTTTCCTAGCGAAGAATCAGTTTTAAAACAACATTGTGATACTGACACAGAGAACTCACTACAGTATTTGTAGCTTTTAATCAGTGCAGCCTTTGCAGTTATGTGCTTTTTCTGCTCAAGAGCTGGATCAGTACAATTTGTGTGCCATCTGTCTGTTTGACATTATGGAGATTCTAAAAGAAATATTTTGCAACTTGGGACAGTATCCTTAAAAATTTCCCTATAACTTTACATCTGTGTTATCTTAAATATTAGGATGATGCCCAAATAGCATAGCCACAGTTTGGTTTCTGTGGGCATAGAATTCTAACCAAACTCTTGATTTGAGGAGTCATTTGGAGGATGTCTTTGTGGCTAATGGCTTTGTATGGTGTTTAAGTATAATAAAATTGAGAGAAAAGAGGAAATAAACCTATCACAAAGTAAGCGTAATGTAGAAGCATTCTTTGTATACCAGGTGTGGCTTCAATGGGCCAAACTGCAACACAGTATTGATTTGACAGAGCCTTTGCTTCAGTGATGACTCTCTCAAAATGGCTCCAAATAATTTCTGTACTACAAAATAAAGCCAAACTCTGGAAACCAAAAGGAAAAAAAAAAAAAGTATGTAATCGTCCAGGGAGGTATATAAGGGCTAAAGGAGACAGAGGTAAATAGTGGTATATAACACAACCTTGACAGGGAACTGCTAGAAACTCAAGCTGGATTTAGAAGAGGATGTAGAATAAGAAATATTATTACTGATGTCAGATGGATCTAGGGTGAAAACAGAGACTACCAGAAAGATGTTCGCCTGTGTTTTATTGGCTATGCAAAGGCATTCAACTGTGTGGATCATAACAAAATATGGATAACATTTTGAAGAATAGGAATTCCAGAATATTTCATTGTGCTCATGTGGAACCTGTACACAGTCAAAGAAACAGTCATTCAAATAAAACAAAGGGATACTGTGTGATTTAAAATCAGGAAAGGTGGGTATCCGAGTTGTATCATTTCACCATATTTATTCAATCTGAATGTGAGAGACTGGACAAATCTTCTGCAAAAGATCTCTTTAAAGTACTAAAGAGAAAAGATGTCAATTTGAAGACTAAGGTGGACTTGACACAAATTATGGTGTTTTCAATGGTCTCATCTGCACATGAAGGATGAATAACGAGTAGAGAAAGTAGAATCATTGATGCCTTTGAGTTATGGTGTGGGGGAAGAATATGACATAGGTCATGAATGGTTAGAAAATGAACAAATCTGTCTTGGAAATAGGATAGCTAGAATGTTCCTTAGAAGTGAGAATAGTGAGATTTTGGACATGTTATCAGGAAAAACCAGTGTCTGGAAAAGGATATAATGCTTGGTAGAGAATTAGCAAAAAGAGAAAAACCCTCAAGGAGATGGATTGACACAGTGGCTGCAGCAATGAACTCAAACCAGCAATGATTGTGAAGACAGTGCTGTACCGGACAGTGTTGTGCTCTAAGGTACACAGGATTCACAGAGTTGCTATGAGTTGGAATTGACTCAATAGTACCTTACAACAATGACAAGTGAATCTGCTGGAAAATTTGTGGCTTGGTTTCCTAGACTTGAACTTGTTACAAATTCAATCTGAGATTCCTAACAAAAACTCCAGCAAAGCCAAAAACTTTGATGATATTTAATTGTGTTTTTGTTGAAATTTTAGACAGCAGTTTAGTTTCCTATTCAACAATTCTACACAAATTTTTCAGTGACTTTGGTTACATTTTTCACGGTGTGTGGACATTGTCATTATTGCTGTTCTTGTTCTGTTTCCATTCATTTAGTTGTCATGTTCCATTTTAAAGTAATTGGTGACTGTTGTCACACAGATGATTTTCTTTTTTTTTTTTTTAAGGTGCCTAGTACTCACAAGTGGTATTGTTTAGTTTGTAAGCCAATCTATTATTTACCTTAAAGGTGACCTCAGGGATCAGTTTTGGTTCAAGTTTTAAAAATTATCTCAGGGCAGAAGTCTTAGGGAGCCTTCCAGTCTAGTAAGTCTGATTTTTCAAGAATTTGACATTCTATTCTACATTTTTCTCCCATTCCATCAGGATCCATTTATTGTGGTCCTGATCAGAATGGTAGGGAGTGGTAGCTGGACATCATCTAGTTCTTTTGATTTCAAGACAGACGAATCAAAATGGTTCATGAAGACCAATCCTGTAAACTAGTATCTTGTTTGAGTCTTTAGTTTCCTTCTTTCTCATTTGCTGTAGACAAGTAGAGATCAATAGTTGTACCCTAAATTGTCACTCACAAGATTTTAGGACCCCAGACACTACTCACCAAACTAGAATGTAGAACATAACTATAATGGTGCCAATTGACCCAGTTTTCTGCAAGTCCTTCAAGCCCAGAAATCCAGTCTTGTGAGGGCTTTGGTTATGTCTGAGAAGTATCAGTAACTGTTTTGAACTAGCCCAACCCCAATGTGGTCTTATTTTGTTTTATTTTTGGAACATTTTATTGTGTTTTAGGTGAATGTTTACACAGAAAATTAGTTTCCCATTCATCAATTTATACATAAAAATTTTCCATAATATTGGTGTCTATTGCTGCAATGTGTCCGCACCCTCCCCATTCCCACCCTGTCTGCCCCATTTCCATCCCACCAGTTTCCCTGTCCCTCCTTGTCTTGTGATTTTTGCTTTTGGGCAAACGTTGCCTATTTGGGTTCATATAATTGATTGTTCTAAGGAGATCATTCTTCAAAGGTGTTATTGTTTATTTTGTAGGCCTATGTATTATTTGGCTTAAAGGTGACCTGTGGCAGTGGCTTCAGTTCTAGATTAACAGGGTATATTAGAGTGACAGTCTCAGGGGTTCTTGTAGTCTCTGTCATTTGAATAGGTCTGACCTTTATTATGATTTTGAGTTTTGTTCTACATTTCCCCCATTCTAACCAGGACTTTCTATCATGTCCCTGGTCAGAGTAGTCAGTAATGTTATCTGAGCACCATCTAGTTCTTTTTGTATCAGGCAATACACACACACACACACACA
>NW_006408805.1:1422863-1423984 GCF_000296735.1 Chrysochloris asiatica
AGTTAAGCATCTTAACTTTATTTCCCCTCTTTTACCAATTCAGACTGTGCCTCAATTCCTGTATCACAGAACTCTGTTGTTCCAAGGTTGAGCTTACATCATCATTTACCCTTATTCCATTTAGCCCCATGCAAACCTGCCTAAATATTCTCCTATCTGTCTTGTTCTTCCATTCTCCTCCCCCTTCTTGTATATTGCCCCCACCTCAACTCCTGAATTATTGTATGTCTATCCTCTACCCTATGCTCTACCCTCCCTTCCCCTCCTTCAGCCCACTGCCCCATAACCAACAAATAATTTTTTTCCCCTTTTAATGTGGATATTTTTTCTTAAGCTTTTACAATAATGGTCTTATGTAGTATTTCTCCTTTTGTGATTGACTAATTTCACTCAATGTAATGTCCTCAAGGTTCATCCATATTATGTGGTAGCTTATAGCTTCGTTGTTATTTTTCAAGGTAGCATAATATCCCATTGTATGGATGTACAAAAGTTATTCATTCTTCCATTGATGGACACTTAGACTGTCTCCATTTTTTTGCTATTGTAAATAGTGCTTCTATGAACATCGGGGTGCATATATCTACTTGTGTTATGGCTTGCATTTCTTGTGGCAAAATACCAAGTAGAGGAATTGCTGGATCATAAGGTATTTCTATTTCTAACTTTCTGAGGAAGCACCATACTGTTTTCCAATTGTACCTATTCTTATGTTATTAGTTTTGCATAATAATTTTTTCATCATAGTCTTTTCCCTTAGTGGTGGTATTGGTGTGCCATGGGGTCAATTCTGACTCATAGCAACCCACATAGGGTTTCCAAGACTCTATGGGAGTTTCCAGCTCTTTATGGGAACATCATCTTTCTCCTATGGAACAGCTGGTAGGTTTGAACTATTGACCTTGAGGTTAGCAGCCCAACTCTTAACCATTATGCTACCAGAGCTCCTTTTTCCTTGGTAGCTTTATTTAAAATGAAAGTTTTTCATTTGGGCTTTATTCTTCTATTCCTAACAATCCTTTCTGGTGCTTGGAGAGAAATGCATTTGTTAAATTGGCACTATCATTAGCCAGTGGAGTTGTGGTGTGGTGCTGTAAGCTAAAGCACTGGACCGCAAAGTT
>NW_006408805.1:1424986-1427843 GCF_000296735.1 Chrysochloris asiatica
TTTTTTGAGCTACTACATCTATAAGTGTAGGTAAAGTTCCTCAAATTTTAGCTGTCCCCCCAACCCCTTTCTATCTTCTTCTAGTCAAGTTCTTATCATCCAGCATTGAAGCCAGGTCAAGTGGGTACTATCTGCAAGTATGGGTGTTCTTGTGCATCTTCCCTCACTTCATAGCAGCTGGAAGCTTCACTCTCCGCTCTGGTTCTCTGTGGCCATGTTACTGCCTTTGCTGGCCAACCAGGTCTCCACCCAGGTTCACAAGAGTCTACTGAATGTGGTTGGACTTAGCGCCCAACTTCATTGCTATTTTCCCCCTCTTCCACTTATCGGTGACCAACATATTCACCAGCCAGACCACATGCCTGCTGTTTATTCCCCTTGAGTCTTAGTCTTGGAAAGGAGTTTTCAACCTTTGCATTCTATTCACCAGTAATTATCAATGCATCTTGATTACATGGTTGATCAATTTCATACTGAATAAGTTGGTTTGTTGTTGTTGTTGTTAAGTGCCATCAAGTCGGTTCCGACCCACAGGGACCCTGTATAGGATTTCCAAGGAGCAGCTGGTGAGCTTGAACTGCTGACCTTGTAGTTCCAACCAACTTTGCAGTCCAGTGAATTATCTCACTGTGCTACACCAGGACCCTGAAGAAGTTGGTAGAATTCTTTAGTTTCATCACCATTGGCTTTAATGGTTGGTGTGTAAATTTGAATAATAGTGGTATTAAGTGGTCTTCCTTGTAAGCATATGGATATTATCCTATCACAGATAGCCTTGTGCTTTAAGACAGATCTTGATATGCTCTTTTTGATGATGAGTGGGACAACATCATTCCTCTTTAATTTGTCATACCTGGCATAATAAACCATGTGATTTTTGGATTCAAAATGGTCAATACCAGTATAATTCAGCTATGCGTTCCATTTCATTTGACAACATCCATTATTCCTAGATAAGCACTCGACTATAATGTTAGTTAGAACCATAAGGTCATGGTTCAAACTTACCTGCTGGTCCTCGGAAATGTTATACAGGGCTGCTATAAGTTGGAACCATCTCGACGGCACTTAACAACAACAACAATGTTTCTTATGTTCCATGTTCCAATTATTAATGGATGTTTATAGCGGCTTATTCTCATTTTTAGTTGTGCCCCTTTATTAAATGAAGATATTGAAAGTTTTATTCCCTTCGCGTTATTATGGTCAACTCTACTTTGAGGAGGCAACTTTTCTCCAGTCTTACTTTGAGTTCAATCCAACAGCAGGGATAATTTTCAGGCACTATACCTGAAAATGGAGTCCTGGTATGGTGCTGTAGGATAAGCACTGAACTGTAAGGCCAGCGTTACCACAAGATTTGTGTTTCAAACTCACCAGCCACTCCTCTGAAAGCATATACCGGGTTGCCGCACCAACTCTGAGACACTTAACAACAACAACAAATATCTGACACTATTTTGGTGCACTTCATCATGTTTCAATAGTCATTATTCTGGTGCTGACTGCTGTGTTCCACTGCACTTCATACGGTTTTCAGTGTGTAAGTATTTGGAAATAGTCCACCTCTCCTTCTTCCTAGTCTTAGTCTGGAAGCTCAGCTGAAACCTGTTCACCATGGGTGTACCCTATTGGTATTTAAAACACTGGTGGCATTGCTTCCAGAATCACAACACACGAGCCACCACAGTATGACAAACTGACAGACGAGAGGTGGTCTCACAGTTTAGAAGGCTAGAAGCCTACATTGAGTGTGCTCTCTTTGTTGTTGTTGTTGTAGATACCATCAAGTTGTTTCCAACTCACAGTGACCCTTTGCACAACAGAACAAAACACTACCTGATCCTGCAGTATCCTTATAATTTTTGTTACACTAGAGCTCATTGCTGCTTCCACTGTGCCAATCCATAGAGTTAGGGGTCTTCCTCTTTTTCACTGACCCTCCACTTTACCATGCATAATGTCTTTCTTCAGGTCTTTCCCAATAATATGTCCAAAGTATGAGAGACAAAGTCTCTCTATCCTGGCTCTGTTGTTAAGTGCCGTTGAGTTGGTTCTGACTCCTAGTGACTCTGTATAGGGTTTCCGAGGAGTGGCTGTTGAGCTCGAATTGCCTACCTTAGTTTCAAACTGACTTTACAGTACAGTGCATTAACTGACAGTGCCACACCTAAGGCTTTTTACTCCATTGGCTCCAGAGAAGGGCTATTGTTTCTTTTGAGCTTTTGCCTCTGAGCAATCTTCATGTCACTTGTCATCTCTCTTGTTCCATCTTTGCTTCCTTGCTTGCTTATTTGTTAAATCTCTTTGCTATCTCAAAAGAGATTGAGCTACCAATAAGAAACATGAGTCATAACACGAGTAGATATATGCACACCAATGTTCATAGCAGCACTATTTACATAGCAAAAAGATGGAGACAGCCTAAGTGCCCATCAACTAAAGAATGGATAAACAAACTGTGGTGCATACACACAATGGAATATTATGCTATCTTGAAGAAAAACAAGGAAGCTGCAAGCTATCACATAACATGGATACACCTTGAAGACATTATGTTGAGTGAAAATACTCAGTCACAAAAGGAAAAATACTGTCTAGGACCACTACTGTAAAAGACTAAGAAAAAGAACCCTTACCAAAGGGTGGGGGGGGATTCTTTGCTGGTTACTGGGATGTGGGGAGTGGGGTGTGGGGAGGGAGGGGAAGGTGGACCACAGGGTAGGGAATACTTACAAGATAGTTTGGGTGCTGGGGAGGGGGGGATACACAAGAAGGGGAGAGGAATGAAGAACAAGGTCGATGGGAAAACAATTTGGCAGGTTTGCATGGGCTAAGTGGGACAGAGGTAAATAAC
>NW_006408805.1:1428732-1433129 GCF_000296735.1 Chrysochloris asiatica
ATACAATTTGATGAACTTGACCTACACTTATGGATGCAGTAGCTCAAAAGAGGGAACAAATCTTTACAGCGAGGATTATTCCCATCCCCTCAATACCCAGGGTAGACAGGGATGTGCAACCTAGACATTGGCTACCCCAAATTGGGAGAGCTACAAAGGCAAGAAGTGACTGGCTTACAAGCTTTCAAGAGGGAACCTAGATCCAGAGGGCATGGAGGAAGGTACAATCTATGCTGAGTAGTATCCAATCTGTCTGGGCAGGGCTGATGAAAAGAGATGCAGATAAGTCTCTTGTGATACAATAGTGAATAATTGTTATCAAGACTGACTGTGAGTGTTGGAAATGTAAAGGTAGACATTTTGTAGCAAAAGGAGGGGAGTGATTGACTTTGCAATCCAGGAGTGGAGGTCCCTGGGACCATCAAGGGAGAAGAGCGGAGTGCAGGACCCTACCCAGAGAAACAGAGATGCCAGAGATGGAGGCAGAGATGATGACGTGGAGAGATGGAGTGGTTGGGGACTCTAGACCCATAGAGGGAGAGGGGCTGGGTGCAGAGTATACCTTTTGGTTGGTTGATGATGCATGGAGGGGATTGTAACCATGGCAATGAAACAATATAAGATAGGATGAATGTAAAGCTAATGTTCTCCATGTAAACTATCACATAATTCATGATAAACCATTTGGAGGGGAAAAAAAAAGAGAGATTGATCTAAGACACACTGGACACTAATACTGTCTTATTAACACAACAAAGAAAAGCATTTCCAAATGGGATTATAACCATAGATACACGAGTTATGATGTACAACACATATTTGGGAGGTACACAATTCAATCCACAACATCCTTGTATCCTATAATTTTGCTAAATTTTTCTTAGTGCTAGAAGTTTTTCTTAGTGCTAAAGTAGATTCTTCAGGATTTTCTACATCAGATCATTTAATCTGCAAATAGATAGTTTTACCGTTTCCTTTCCAACTTGTATATCTCCACAAAGCAAATGTAAGGAGCTCTGGTAGTGTAGTGGTTAAGAATCGGACTGCGAACCTCAAGGTCAGCAGTTTGAAACTACCAGCTGTTCCGCAGGAGAAAGATGAAACTTTCTGCTCCTGTAAAGATTTACAGCCTCGGAAACCCTGTACAGGGCCACTATGAGTTGGAACCAACTCCACAGCACATAACAACAACAAAGGAAATGTAAAAGACCTTTATGATAGATTACCACTTTGTGCTGTCTCATTTTTTTAGATCACTGTGGCGCTGTGGGTTAATGAGCTATCCTGCAAGGTCAATTTGAGCTACAAGGCTGGTGGCTCATGCTTGCCAGCCGCTCCTCAGAAACCCTATACAGGGTTTCTATGGGCCGGAACCAACTTGACGGCACTTAACAACAGCAACGACATTTTAGATCAAGAATAACTGTGCTTTGAGATTGTCTTTTGATTAAGAGGATGCTGATTACAGAGAGAAATTTTGTTTCAATAGAAAATTATGGCAAAGCCTTCTATCAGTTGAACTATTTTTAATCGTTTTGTAAATTACAGTCAACTATGGCTTTGTTTTCTATTCATTTATTAATCAATATTCTAATTGCATTCATAATAATGGCTATTATTTTTCAAATACTAAAGCTTTCTGCTCAGGTTTATTTCCTATCAAGGACCAAGTGACCTATGAACCAAGAACAGTCATTTTGTGTTTGGTCCCCGAGCATCAAATTAGATTGAAACTTTTTAATTGGTTTTTGTTAGCAATCCAGTGCTTATCCTACAGTGATACACCATGACTTGTTTTATGAAGTACAAAATAGATGAACTTTTGATTATTTACTTTTCTGAACAAGTAATCTGTGTGTTGCTGTTGTCGTTAAGTGCTGTCGAGTCAATTCCGACCCATAGTGACCCTATATAGGGTTTTCAAGGAGCAGCTGGTAAGCTTGAACCACCAATCTTGCAGTTCAAACTGACTTTGCAGTCTGACGCATTAGCCCACAGCACCACACCAGGACTATATGTTGTTGTTGTCAAGTGCCGTCGAGTCGATTCCGACCCATAGCGACCCTGTATAGGGTTTCCAAGGAGCAGCTGTATAGTGGCTAAATAGTATCTATTACATTCCTCTCCTTTATCACATTAAAATAACAACAACACTTTGTTTTATCTTATTGATTGTACTCCCCACAATGAAACAACCTCCCTGTGTTTCCTGTTTTCATTCCTCCTTTCCTAACACTTCTGAATTTTGTCCATGGGTAAGTGCTGCCCTTTTGATATCAAACGGTTGATTATTGTAAGGTATGTAGATCTCACTAGTGTTATTGTTTCCCTTGACCTGTCTATTATTTGGCTGAAAATTGAAAGATGAGGGTGAATTCACTTCCAGACCTAAAGGGTGAACAAGGACCACAGTCTCAGGCGTTCCACCAATCCCTATCTGACCAGTAAGCCTGGTCTTTTTTTAATGGTCTTGAGTTTCATTACACATTTTTCTTCCATTCTACTCAGGACCATCTAATGTGATCCCTTTCAGAGCAGGTTGTAGTGGTATCCAGGCCCATCTAGTTCTTCTGGTCTCAGAGACTGATGTTCATGTGGCCCATTAGTCTATTGGACTAATTATTTCTATACATCTTCAATTTTCATCACTCTTCTTTCTTCCAGGCTGGATGAAATCAATAGTTCCATGAGATTTTAAGACTTCAGTCATTACTCCTCAAAGTAGGATGCAGAACATTGCCTTTGTAGATTATCTCCTTTATCTGATTTTTTAATTCAAAGATATCCTTACACATAATTGAATGAGACAGTTCTTTGAAGGTTGATTTTAAAAAAGCAGTAGCTCCCTTGAGCCCCTTCCTGCTCCTCAGGAGGAACCACTTAAACGTCTAACTGATTCTTTACCTTCATGTTACTGAATGTTATTAGTTGTCATTGAGTAGACCATTCAACTCTGGCCATCCCGCATACAACAGAAAGAGACTTTGTTGCCTGGCCTGGTCCTGTGCCATCTTCATCACTGATGTGCTGAAGTTCACTGCCATGGACACTGTGTATTTTGAGTGTCTTCCAATGTAAGGGCTCATCTCCCAGCACTGTATCAGATAATATTCTGTTATGAACCATAGCATTTTCACTGGCTCATTTTTGGAGGTAGATTGCCAGATCTTTCTTAGGAGAATAGAGTCTGAGTCTGAAAGTTCCACTGAAACCTATTCTTTATGGGTGACCTTGCTGGCATTTAAAATACCAGTGGCATAGTTTCCAGCATCACAGCAACATGGAAGTCATGGACAGACTGGTGGAGAACGTTGCCAAATAGCAAGCGTACATTGCTCCTTCTTTTCTATTCTTAAATTTCCTTCGTGTAGGCTTTCTTTATTTCTCATTATGGACAAGGAGAATTTATGTATGTCTCACCAAAGCGCCTACCCTTACCACACATGTACACTCACATTTCCTGCCTTATTCCTGAAGACGGTCATGTCCCCAGTATAATTAAATCATAATTTTGGTTAGATCAACATTCAATATTTACTTTATCTTGAATATATAAACACTGTTCATAGCCAGCCGTAAGTATATAATAATTACTTTCCTTCTCCTGCCAGTTTTTCTTCTTGGAGTAAAAAAAAATCTTTTTGTTTTTGTTTGTTTAGTTTTCTCTGCATTTATCACAAATTAATCCCCAAATTCTCCCCAAATTGTGTAACTCTTCTCTCAATCATCTCAAAAACTGAATCTCACTAGTCATTCCAGCATTCTCACTTTCCTGAAGTACTCATTCCTGGATTTGCTGGCCAAGCTAATCTGGACTGGTTGCTCCCTAGGCCTGTTGCAAAGCTGTTGACTTGGTATCTCAAGGGCTTTCATTCTCATTTCTCTTGTACTGGGCCCCATGTCTTCTTTCATGGCTTATGCCACTATTTTTGGTGCAGTGTATACTTCACAGTGGTTTTCAGACATAGAGTGCACAGGAGAAAAATTCAAGGATGATGCATATCTGAAAATGCCTTTCTTCTACCCTCACATTTGATTGAGAGTTTAACTCTGGTGGTTTTCAATGTTGCTGCTGGGAGGTCTATTGCTGTTCTAGTATCTTTGGATGAAATCTGTGTATTCTCTCTGGAACCCTGTAGGATTCTCTCTTTGCTCCAAATAAGCTGAAATTTTATGATTGTGTGCTTTTGCTGTTATTTGTATTTGTATTTTTACCCAATGGTTATTTTGGGATCTTTCAGTCTGGAAGCTTATGTCTTTAAGATTGCTGTTGTTGTTGTTAGGTGCCATTGAGTCGGTACCGACCCACAGTGACCTTATGCACAGCAGAACGAAACACTGCCCGATCCTGGGCCAACCTCACTACTGTTGCCACGCTTGAGTCCATCAGTGCTGCC
>NW_006408805.1:1433399-1436671 GCF_000296735.1 Chrysochloris asiatica
ATAGCGACCTTATGCACAGCAGAACGAAACACTGCCCGATCCTGGGCCAACCTCACTACTGTTGCCACACTTGAGTCCATCAATGCTGCCACTTGCCCAATCCATCTTGTTGGGGGTCTTCCTCTTTTTCTCTGACCCTCCACCTTCCTAAACATGATATCCTTCTCCAGCCACTGGTCCCTTCTGACAATATGTCCGAAGTATAAGAGACAAAGTTTGGCCATCTTGGCCTCCACGGAGCACACTGGCTGCACTTCTTCCAAAATGGATCTATTGGTTCTTTTGGCAGCCCATGGCACTTTCAATATTCTCTTCCAACACCATAACTCAAAAGTATCAATTCTTTCACAGTCTTCCGTAAAAAAAAGATTTCAATTTTCATTCCATCAATTCCTGGTGCCTTGTTCTTTGCCAATTCTTTCAATGCACCTTGGACTTCCTCCTTTAGTATCATTGGCTCTTGATCATAAACTACCTCTTGAAATGGTTGAACAGTGACTCTGTGTATTCCTTCCATCTTCTTTTGATGCTTTCTTCATTATTCAATAATTTCCCCAGAGAATCTTTCAATAACAAAAGTTGAGGCTTGAATGTTTTCTTCAGTTTTCCCAGCTTGAGAAATGCAGAGCTTGTTTTTCCTTTTTGGCTTTCCGATTGCAGTTCTTTGCACTTTTGGTTGTAATATTTGGCTTTATATTCTCAAGCTGATCTTTGAAATTTTCTGTTCAGCTCTTGATCCTCCTCAATTCTTCTATTTGCTTTAGCATCTCTATACTGGAGAGCAAGTTTCAGTGTCTCTTCTGACATCCATTTTGACCTTTTTCTTCTATCTTGCCTTCTTAATGACTTTTTGCTTTCTTCACGTATAATGTTCTTGATGTCATCCCACAACTCTCTAGTCTTCAGTTTTTAGTGTTTAATATATCAAATCTGTTCTTCAGATGATCTCTAAATTCAGGTGGGACAAATTCAAGGTCATATTTTGGCTCTGGTGGACTTGTCTTCATTTTCTTCAGTTTCAGTTTGGATTTGCGTATGAGTAACTGACGGTTTGTTCCACAATCTGCCCATGGCCTTGTTTTGACTGATGATAAGGAGCTTTTCCATCATCTCTTTCCACAGATGTAGTCAATTTGGTTTCTATGTATTCCATCTGGTGAGATCCATGTATATAGTCGTCTCTTATGCTGTCTAAAGAAGGTATTTGAAATGAACAAATCATTGATTTTTCAGAATTCTATCATGTGATCTCCAGCATCATTTCTATGACCAAGGCCATATTTTCCATGTACTAATCCTTCCTTTTTGCTCCCAAACTTTGCATTGCAATCACCAGTAATTATCAATACAATGTTGATTGCATGTTTGATCAATTTCAGATTGAAGAAGTTGGTAGAATTCTTCTATTTCATCCTCACTGGCTTTAGTGGTTGGTGAGTAAATTTGAATAATAGTGGTATTAACTGGTCTTCCTTGTAGGTGCATGACATTATTCTATCATAGACAACATTGTACCTCATGACTGTTATGTTCTTTTTGACAATGAATACCACACCATTCCACTTCAATTTGTCATTTCTGGCATAGTAAACCATGTGGTCTTCGGATTCAAAATGCCAATACCAGTCCATTTCAGCTCACTAATCGATGCTTATGCATTCCAATTCATTTTTGACAACTTCCAATTTTCCGATTCATACTTTGTATATTCCTTGTTCCAATTTTCAATGGATGTTTACAGCTGTTTCTCTTCATTTTGAGTAGTGCCCCATAAGCAAATGAAGGTCCCATGGGCTTTACTCCATTCGCATCATTACAGTCAAGTCTACTTTGAGGAAGCAGCTCTTCCCAGTCGTATTTTGAGTGCCTTCCAACCTGAGGGGCACATTTTCTGGCACTATATCTGACAGTGTTTTGCTTCTATCCTAGGCATTAGTGAGCTGAAATTGACTGATACTGACATTACATGGGTTACTACCCCTGGAATGACAAATTGAAGAGGAATGGCATTGCATTCATCATTGCAAAAACATCTCAAGATCTATCTTGAAGTACAATATTGTCTATGATAGCAAGATACCCATATGCTTACAAGGAAAACCAGTTAATACAAATATTATTCAAATTTACGCACCAACCTCTAAAGCTGTAATGTGAAATTGAAGAATTCTACCAATTCCTTCGGGCTGAAATGTTTCAAACATGCAATCAATATGTATTCATAATTACTAACTATTGGAATGCAAAGGTTGAAAACAATGTTATCCTCTTTGTATACAGGATAGAGAGGGACAGGCAACTTAGTGGCTACCTAAAACGAGAGGGCAATAAAGGCTCAAAGTGACTGGCTTACAAGGTTTCAACGGGGAGTTTAGTTTAAGAGTGTGTGGTGGGGAGGAGGTGTGTGTGAGCCTGCCTGTGTGACCCAGGTGGAGCATGACAGCTCCAGGTGGCAGCCATGGATGCCATGGCAAGGGGTGAGTCCAAGCTTTGAGACAAGCTGCAAAGAGATGGAGAGCCGCCACAAGGCCGGAGCACAGCCCACAACCCCACGCTGGCTGGCCCTAGCTAGCTGCTCAGATTTGAGCATTTGATCCACCACCTGGTCTCCTAGGTCCCTGGTATCTATTGAACATTGTAGGGTTTAGCTTACAGCTTCATTGTTGTTTTTCCCTCACTTCCCCTAATCGGTTATGAATGTGGTCACCAATCAGAGCATGTATTCCCACTGAGTCTTAGTCTTCGAAGGGGTTTTCCCTGAGGGGACCTGACCACTTGCCTTGATGTCTCCTGAGCGAGCAACTTGCTTGTTCTTGTACTAATCAGTTGGACTGCCTATATTGATTTGTGTTTTCCTGTCAGTCTTTCTTTCAAGAAGTGTCTTCTGTTCTTCTAGCTGTTCCAGGTTGGTCTGCTTGTCCTTTCAAATGGAAATTTCCCACCTCAGAAGATTCTGGATGGGGTTCAGGATTCCACCTATGGTCTTATGTAATGCAGAGGCACCACAGGAAACTTCCTTCACTGGCAAGTTGTAGCCCCATTTTAGGTATTCAAATCAGTTATAGACAGAAGATAGGCTTATAAGCTCTTTTTTTTTAATGCTTTCTTTCTTTTTTTTTTTAATTAAATGTTTTTATTTTGGATTGAGTGAAAGTTTACAGGGCACATCATCAACTTCACATTCAACCATTCATATAGCTTGTTTCATTACATTGATTATTATCCCCTCCATATATCATCAGTTAACAGTGTTTCTCTCTATCCTCTTTAGC
>NW_006408805.1:1441341-1453544 GCF_000296735.1 Chrysochloris asiatica
TTTTTATGCTTTCTAATTGCTTCCAGGGAGATGTGATCAGGATGTGGGCTTCACTTTTCACTCTTCTTATTGCTTAACTCAGAGTAACTTTCATAGGTGTTGTCTGACTCCCTGTTATATGGCAGTTGATATTGGTTTTTGCCTAGATTTTGGTGTTTTATAAATTGTGATTTTAGCTTGACTATAAGGCAGCAGTTGCTGTCTCTTCTTGGGTTATATAGGGAAAGAAAGAGTCCCCAGAGGTAGAAGGGGGAGCATCAAACAGCAAAACAGTAAGAGCAAAACAAAAAAAAAAAAGAAAGAAAGAAAGAAAAAATAAACAAACACCAAACAACTAAAACTAGACTGGATACTGTAGTCTATAATCGCAGAAATGCGAAAGGAGGGAGAGAAGAAAAAAAAAAAAAAATCTGTAGCCTAATATGAGTATGACTTTAATGTCCTCTTTCAACTTCTTGCCTTCAAAGCTGTCTGATAGATTTCAAGATGCCACTGTTGGTCATTATGCTACACCTCAGGATTTAATTTAATTTGCAGCCTGGTTTGTTTTTATACTCTCTTTCTCTCTGTAAACGCCTGTGGCTTTTTCCATATTTTTTTAAAAAACAACAATTCAAGGCTGGCTTTTGGGCTGAGAGTATCTGTGTGCTTGTGTGGCAGAAAAACCCATGAGTGGTGAGGATGGGGTGTGTCCACTTGCTTAAGCACCCCCTCTAGTCACCAGAATGGAGGTGCACAAATGGTAAGAGGGGGTGGGTAATGAACAGATACCAAAAAGAAAAAAGAAAATCAGAACAAAGCAAAATCGGGAATGCTCCGATATTCCCGTGGTGTTTTTCCATGATATGTCTGCTCTTCCACTTGGTCTTGCCCAAGTTGTCAGCTCCTGGCCGCTGAGCCTGGCAGTTTCAAAAGTATGCTATTTCTAACTTCCACTGCAAGTTCCATTAGCTATAAGCCTTCAAATTTTAAAATATTCCTACCTGTGTGGTTCCAAGTTTTGTTAGCTCTGCCCTGAATCTGCTTTTCCTGTTATTCTGTGGTATTACTGATGGTGAACCTCACTGCACCCCTACCCTAGCTGCCATCAAGCCCTACCTCTGAATACCCTGCTTTTAAGAGAAAGAGGAAAAAGACTGGTGGAGCCTAGTTTATTTTCTTCTGAGTACTTGGCACAGGTTCTCCTGGAGCCCACCAGTCACTGTTGCTCCAAATTCACCTGGAGGTGCTGCCTCCCTCCACTGTCCTTTTCCTGGCAAACCAGTAGGTCTGCAGACAGTTTGTGTAAAGTCTATATATCTGGTTTGAAGGACCTGTCAAGTCCTCACACATCAGTAGTCTTGCCAGGTCTGGGAACTTTCCTGCTGGCCAGACTTCTCATCAGCAGCTGCAGAGGCAGCCTGGAGCTTGCGCATGGAACCCAAGCCAGCTTCCCGGGATGGAGCTGAGGCTGTCTCCTCACTGTGACTGGAGTGCATGTTTACACCAACACTTTTTCTGCACATGTAACTTCAATCTAATGAGCCTGTTTTTTATGCTGAGTAACAGAAGCCACCAAGCATCTATGGTATTATGCCTTCCCAGCAACTGGCCACCATCTCTTCCTTACCATTTTCTACACCAGACCTACTTGGCACCACAAGTTCTTGCACAATGACATTCCAACCAGCACCAGCCAGAAGTTACAGCCAACCTTGCTGATTCTCACAGGCAGGACCTCAAGTCCATTGGTATGGCCTATGAAAGTAAGCCATTTCCTAGGCAGAGGAGGAAACTCCTCTCCACACACCTGCTCAGGCCTGTGTAGATGACACTTCCAAGGAGTCCTGTGCACTGGGAGTCCATGAGCCCATGGAATATGCAAAGATGCCTTAGCATTTCAGGGCTGGTTTCTCTGTTCAGCTCCAATTCTGGTGCTTAGGACCTGGGACCCATGCTGATGCCCAAAAGCCAAAAGCTCCCCTTCCTTGAAGGAAGGAGCAGGCCCAATCCTGATGCCCAGTAAAGGGCAACCCTCAACTTTTTGTTTTTCTTGCCTTTTTTCCCTGTTGTTTGTTAGCCTTGTGCTGGGTTTGTTTACAAAAGGTGTATTTTGTTTAACCAGACAATAAAAATGGAAAACTCCATATGTGAATCTCCTTCCTTGTCTGCATGAATTATGTAAAGAAAAAATAATAAACATTAGTGTGATGGTGCTTGAAAAAAAAAAAGAGTGTGCGGGGAATATAGAGTCCCCATTAAATAGTTTTCATCTTCTCTAGATGGGTCTGGTTAAAAGAGACGGGGATAAGATTTTTATGATTCAATAGTGAGTAATTGTTATCATGACTTATTGTGACTGTCACAATTGTAAAGATAGACATTTTGTAATGAAAACAGGGAAGTTGTTAATCTTATAGTCCAGAAACAGAGGACCATAGGACCATCAAGGGAGAATAACACAAGAAGAATGCAGGACCCTATCCAGGGAAGCAGCGACACCAGAAATAGAGGCAGAGATGGGGACATGGAGAGAAGGAGCAGCTGAGGACTCTATACTCATGGAAAGAGAAGGACTGAGAGCTGGTGGCCAGGAGGCAGACTTGCAGAATATGCCCTTTGGTGGTTTAAATTATTATATATGCATGAGTTGTTTTTTTTTAAGAGCCAAAATGAATAAATAGAGAGAAATACTGTGCATAGTAGTTACGAATCGGGCTGTGAACCTTAAGGTCAGCGGTTTGAAACTACCAGCCGCTCGGTGGGAGAAAGATGAGGCTTTCTATTCCCGTAAAGATTTATACCCTCGAAAACCCTGTACAGGGCCACTATGGGTCGGAACCGACACGACGGCACTTAACAACAACAACAACAACTGTTAACTGATGATACATGGAGGGGATTATAATCATTGCAATGAAACACAGTATATGATTTGTTGAATGTAAAATTGATGATCTACCCTGAAAACTCACTCAATTCACAATAAAAACTTTTAAAAAAAGGTTAAAAACAAAGAGGAAGGATTAGTAGTTAGAAAATATGGTCTTGGTGATAGAAAAAAATTATGCTGGAGATCACATGATAGAATTCTGAAAGACTAACAACTTCTTCATTGCAAATACCTTTTTTAAACAACAGAAGAGATGACTATATACATGGACCCCATATGGAATACACAGAAATCATATTGACTATATCTGTGGAAAGAGATGATAGAAAAACTCCATATAAAGGCCAGGGAAGACTGTGGAACAGACCATCAATTGCTCATATGCAAGTTCAGGCTGAAGCTGATGAAAACTAAAACAAGAGCCAAAATATGACTTTGAACATATCCCATCTGAATTTAGAAATTATCTCAAAAATAGATTTGGTGAATTAAACACTAAAGACCAAAGACCAGAAGAGTTGTGGGATGATATCAAGAACACCATACAGGAAGAAAACAAAAGGTCATTAAGAATATAATAAAGAGGGAAAAAACTAAAATTGATGTTAGAAGAGACTTTGAAACTTGCTCTCCAGTGTAGAGATGATAAAGAAAATGGAAGAAATGAGGAGATTAAAAAAAAAGGGAATAGAAAAATCTCTAAGGGCAGTTTCAAGAAGACAAAGTGAAATACTAGAATGAAATGTGCAAATACCTGGAGTTAGAAAAACAAAAGGGAATAGCACACTCAACATTCCTCAAGCTGAGGGAACTGAAGGAATAATTCAAGCCTTGACTTGAAATATTGATGGATTCTATGGGCAAAATATTGAATGATATAGAAAGCATCAAAAGAAGAAGATGGAAGGAATACACAGGGTTAGTATACCAAAAAGAAATGGTCTATGTTCAACCATTTCAAGATATAGCATATAATCAAGAGACAATTATACTGAAGGAAGAAGGAAGAAGTTCAAGGTACCCTGAAGGCATTGGCTAAGAACAAGGCACTGGGAATTGATGGAATACAAACTGAAATCTTTCAGCAAACTGAATTGGCCCTGGAGGCAGTCACTCATCTATGCCAATGAATTTGGAGAACAGCTACCTGGACAACTGATTGGAATAGATCCATATTTGCGCCCATTCCAAAGAGAGGTGACCTGATGGAATGCAGAAACCATTGGACAACATCTTTAATATTACATGCAAGTAAAATGTTGTTAAAGATAATTTTAAAATGGCTGCAACTCTACATTGACAGGGAGCTTCCAGATTCAGGTCAGATTCAGAAGGGGACGTGGATTGAGTGATATCACTGCTGACACCATATGAATCTTGGCTGAAAGCAGAGAATATCAGAAAGATGTTTACTTTATTGACTATGGAAAGACTTTCAATTATGTGGATCATGACAAGCTATGGACAACATTGTAGAGAATGAGTATTCTGAAACACTTATTTGTGTTCATGAGGAACCTGTACATAGACCAAGAGGCAATTGTGAAAATAGAACAGTGGGTTACTGAATGGTTTAAAATTAGGAAACATGTGTACCAGGATTGTATTCTTTCACCACATTTATTCAGTCTGTATACTGAGCAAATAATTTGAGGAGCTGTATTATATGAAGAAAAACTTGGCATCAGGATTGTAGGAAGACCCATTAACAACCTACAATATGCTGATTACACAACCTTGTTTCCTAAAAGCAAAGAGGACTAAAAATACTTACTGATAAAGTTCAAAGACCACAATCTTCAGTATGGATTGCACCTCAATGTAAAGAAAACAAAAAGCCTCACTACTGGACCAATAAATAACATCCATATAATGGATAAAAGACTGAAGTTGACAAATACTTCAATTTGTTTTCATCAACCATCAGCAGTCATGGAGGCAGCAGTTAGGAAATCAAACAATGCATTGCAGGCAAATCTACTGCACAAAACCTTTTTAAAGTGTTCAGCAGCCAAGATGTCAGTTTGATGTATACCTGACCCAAGTCATGGTATTTTCAATAACTCACATGCATGTGAAATTTGGATAATGAATAAAGAAGACTATATAAGAATTGATACATTTAAGTTATAGTGTTGAAGGAGAGTATTAAAAGTACCCTGGTATGCCAAACGAACAAACAAATCTGTGTTGAAGAAGTACAATCATAATGCTCCTTAGAAGCCAGGATAGCCAGATTTCATCTCACCTACTTCTGACATATTATCAGGAGGAATCAGTCTGTGGAGAAGGGTATCATGCTTGGTAAAACGGTGGGTCAGTGAAAAAGAGGAAGACCCCCAACAAAATTAAGTGGCAACAGCAATGGGCTCAAGTGTAGCAATGATTGTAAGGTTCACGCAGGATCGGGCGGTGTTTCGTTCTGTTGTGCGTAAGGTTGCTATGAGTCAGTACCTACTCCATAGCCCCTAACAACAACAGCAACAACGATCATTTAGATGTGAACTTTCTTAAATGTATCTTCTTTCTCTTGTTTTTTTCTTCTCCTAACACTTTCCCTCTATTTATTGAGTAATTCTAACCTTATTTTTCATTCATCTATTGGTGCTTGCTACCACTCATCTGTCATACTATGATGGCTTGCATGTTGCTGTGATACTGGGAGCCATGCCACCAATATTGCAAATACCAGCAGGGTTGCACATGGTGAACAGATTTCAGTAGATCTTCCAGACTAAGACAGAATAGGATAGGTGGTCCATTTCTGAGGGATTTGAGACGGAAAACCTTATTAATAGCATTATCTGTTATAGTGCCAGAAGATGAGCCACTCAGGTTGGAAGGCTTTCCAAATATAACTGGGGAAGAGCTGCCTCCTCAAAGTAAAGTCCTCCTTACATGTGGATGGAGTGAAGCTTTTGGGACTGGAATGCAAAAGTTGGAAACAAGGAGGAAGGATCCATAGTTGGAAATATGACCTTGGTGAAAAGTAATGTTCACCAACTGTCTGTCATTGGCTTCCATGTTCCATTTGCTAATGTGGCAAAATTCAAAATGAGAAGAAACAACAGCAAACATCCATTGATAATCAGAATGTGAAATGTGAATCTAGGCAATGTGAAAGTTGTCAAAAACAGAATGTGTAAATATCAATATCCTAGGCATTAGTAAGCTAAAATGGATTGGTCATTTTGTATCAGGTAATTGTAATTTATTATAATGTTTTTGTTGTTAAGTGCCATCAAGTCGATTCCAACTCATAGCAACACTATATAGGGTTTTCTAGGAGCAGCTGGTGGGTTTGAACTGCCAACCTTGTGGTTCACAGTCCAGTTCTGATTTTACAGTGCCATACTAGGGTCGCTATGGGTCGGACCCGACTCGATGGCACTTAACAACAACAACAACAACAACTAGGATGTTATGTGCCATGGAGTTGGTTCCAACTCATCACAACCCTATACAGGGTTTCCAAGGCTGTAAATCTTTATAGGAGCAGAAAGCCTCATTTTTCTCCCATGAAACAACTGACAGTTTCAAATTGCTGACCTTGAAGTTAGCACCCCGACTTGTAACCATTACCTGAGTAGGAACTACCAATTCTAGAAGAATGCTGTTCCATTTATTGTCCAAAGGTAAAAAAAAATTCAAGATCTATCTGAGAGGTATAATGAGATCTATGACAGAATATTATATGTATGCCTACAAGGAAGATAGGTTAATACAACTATTAGCCAAATTTATGCACCAACCAATAACATCAATGATGAAGAAGTTGAAGAATTCTACCACCTTCTTTGGTCAAACATGATTAAGATATATTGATAATTAGTGATGATTGGAATGCAAAAGTTGGAAACAAAAGAGGAAGGATCTGTAGTTGGAAATATAATTTTGGTGATAAAAAAATGAAGGCAGAGATCACATAATTGAATTTTGCAAGACTCACTTCTTCATTACAAATACCTTTTCTTCAGCAACATTAACATTGGCTAAAGTGAAGCCCCTTCTTCGGCCACAGGGAGTTAGTTGATGCTGTTGGCTGGGTGCCAAGGATGCAAAGTAAACAGAGTTCTATTTTCAGGGTGTCCCATGGACATTATCCAAGGTGCTGGGCGAGACGGAGGAGGCAGTGGGGAGAAAAGAAAGCATCTCTGGGGAAGGCTACTGGAGCAGAGGTGGGGGTGGGCAGAAACCTGACAAATCAGAGAAGGGGAACCTTGATAATGACCCCATCATCCAATACCTAACATCACCCAGTCCTCTGACAATCCTTCCTACTTCAGCCCCACCCGACCAGTCTGCCAACCCTCCAACATTCAAGCTTCCCTTGCCTCTGTTGGTTGCTTAAATCATGATCACGGGGAAAGATTTTTTTTTAATTTTTTTTAATGGCTATAATCATGGATTTCGCCAAATAAAACACACAGGAATCAAGGTGACTCCATCTATGGGAAGATATGATGGAGAACTCAATATCATATGCCCAAACAAGGCCAGTAGCCAAATGTGGCTTATATGCAAGTTCAAGATAAAGCTGAAGAAAATTGAAATACGTTTATGAGAGCCAAACTGTGACCTTAAGTATATGCCACCTGAATTTAGAGACCATCTCAAAATCAGATTTTACTCTTGGACACCAATGACTAGAGGAGTTGTGGGATGACATCTAAAGGATCATACATAAGACAGGAAAAGGTCATTAAAAGGAAAAGAAAGAAAAGACCAAAATGCATGTCAGAATACTCTGAAAGTTTTTCTTGAACATAGAGAAGCTAAAGCAACTGCAAGAAATAATGCAGTAAAAGAACGGAACAGAAAAATTTAAAGGGCACTTTGAGAAGACAAGGTAAAACATTATAATGAATTGTGCAAAGACCTGGAATTAGAAAATCAAAAGGGAAGAGCATGCTCAGCATTTCTCAAGATGAAACAACTGAAGAAAACATTTAAACCTCAACTTGCAATATTGAAGGATTCGCTAGGCAAAATGGAGGATAAGGACTAGACTGTTACCATAAGGTTAGCAGTTCAAACCCACCAGCTGCTCTATTGCACTAATAGACAACACGTTTATAAACAAAGAAAATATTGAAGTTGTCAAGTATTTAATTTTACTAGGATCCACAATCAATGCTCATGGAAGCAGCAGTCAAAAAATCAAATGACATATTACATTGGGCAAAGCTGTTATAAAAAGTAAAGATGTTACTTTGAGGACTATTGTGTACCTGACCCAAGCCATGGTATTTTCATTTCATACGTATGTGAAAACTGGATGGAAAAAGAATGAATGCATTTGAATTGTAAATTATGAAGAATATTGAAAGCACCATGGACTTCCAGAAGAACATACAAACCTGTCTTGAAAGAAATATATCCAGAAATTTCTATAGAAGTGAGGATGGCAAGACATGTACTTTGGATATGTTATCAGGAGGGGCCAATCCCTGCCTGGGAAACAGCATCATGCTTGGTAAAGTGGAAAGTCTGTGAAAAAGAGGAAAACCCTTAATGAGATGGATTAATTAACACAGTAGCTGCAACAATGGGATCAAACATAACAGTAATTCTGAGTGTGATGCAGGACTTGGCAGTGTCTCCTGTTGTACATAGGGTCACTGTGAGTCTTCAGAAGAATTTTACTTGCATGTGATAGTAATGAGATTAATGTTTAATGCTTTCTGAATTTTATTGGGTCAAATTTACTTGAAACTGGCACAAACATGGATCTCTTCCAATCTGTTGACCAGGTAGCTGTCTTCCAAATTTCTTGGCATAGATGAGTGAGCATCTCCAATTATGCTTCAGCGTATTGGAACATTTCAGTTTGTATTCTTTCAATCGCAAGATCCTTGTTGTTTGCCAATGCCTTCAGTGCAGTTTGGACTTCTTCCTTCAATACTATCAATTCTTGATCATATGCTATTTCTTGAAACGGTTGAACATCAACCAATTCTTTTTTGTACAATGACTGTGTATTCCTTCCATTTTCTTTCTTTCTTTTTTTAAAAAACTGTGAATAGAGTGATTGATAGTTTACATGGGAGAACATTGATTTTACACTCATTGTTTTATTGCAATTATTACAATCCCCTCGGTGCATCAACATTCAACTGTATTTGCTTCTATTCCCTCTATTTTTGGGGGGTGGGGTGGGGGAGTGGAATTGATACCAAAACACTCAGAAATATATAACCATTTCAACAGCCAAAGGGCACATTCTGCAAGACTGCCTCCTGGCCGCCAGCACACAGCCTTTCTCTTTCCATGAGTCTAGAGTCCTTAGCTGCTCTCACTCTCTCCATGTCCCCATCTCTGTCTCCATCTCTGGTATCGCTGCTTCTCTGAATAGGGTCCCACATTCTGCTCATGCTTTTCTCCCTTGATGGTCCTAGGGTCCTCTGTTCCTGGTAAGATTACCTGCTCCCCCTTTTTGTTACAAAACTTCTACCTTTACAGTTGTGACAATTGCAATTAGTCATAATAACAATTACTCACTATCGAATCATAAGAATCTTATCCCCATCTCCTTTCACCAGACCTATCTAGACAATATGAAACCAATTCAGTGGGAATTCTACCTTCCCCCACACATTCTGAAACTTAACTGCCTCTGAAAACTTGTAAGCTTGTCACTTCGTGCTTTTATAGCCCACTGATTTTAGGTAGCCAATGTCTAAGTTTCCTGTCCCTATCACCCCTGCAACAGAGGGGTAGGATGAAGACTCCTTCCCTCTCAGTTGGTATTTGAGCTACTACAAACATAAATATAGGTCAAGTTCATCAAATTGTAGCAATTTACACTTGTTTCCTTTATCAAATTTTTTATCTTCTTTTAGTTGAGTTGGGATCTTCAAGGCATTGAAGCTAGGTCAATGGGCATCATCTACAAGTTTGGCTGTTTTTGTGCATCTCCCCTCACTTCGTTATCAGCTGGACACTCCAATCTCAGCTCTAGCCCTCCATGGCTATGTGTTTGTCCATGGACTCATGGATATGTTTTCTTAAGTTTTTACAATAATGGTCTTCTGCAATATTTGTCTTTTAGACTAATTTCACTCAGCATAATGTCTTCAAGGTTCATCCATGTTATGCCATGGTTTGCAGCTTCCTTGTTATTCTTCAAGGCAGCATAATATTCCATTGTGTGTATGTACCAAAGTTTGTTTATCCATTCTTCCATTGATGGGCACTTAGGCTGTCTCCATTTTTTTTGCTATTGTGAATAATGCTACGATAAACATTGGTGTGCATATATCTACTAATGTACTGGCTTATATTTCTTGTGGATATATACCAAGTAGAGGAATTGCTGGATCATAAGGTATTTCTGTTTCCAAATTTCTGAGGAAGTGTCATACTGTTTTCCAGAGTAGTTAGAGACCATTTTGCATTCCCACCAGCAATGTAGAAGGGTCCCAGTCTCTCCACATCCTTGCCAGCATTTATTACCCTGTGCTTCTTTGAACTTTGCTGTTATTGGTGGTGTGAGATGATATCTCATTGTTGTTTTGATGGAGTCCTGGTGTGGCACTGTGAGTTAATGCACCAGATTGCAAAGCCATTTAAACTGCAAGATTGGTAGTTCAAGCTTACCACCTGCTCCTTGAAATTCTATACAGGGTCGCTATGGGTCAGAACTGACTTGATGGCCCTTAACAACAACAACAACAATGGCTAATGATTATGAACAGTCTTCTTATGTTTGTTAGCTGCCCAAATGTCTTCCTTGGTGAAGTGTCTGTTCATGTCCTGTGCCCATTTTTTAATTGAGTTATTTGTCTTTCTCTTGTAGAGGTGTTGTAGTTTCCTATATATTTTATTTTGGAAATAAGTCTTGTCTGATACGTCACTGCAAAAGATTTTTTCCTATTCTGTAAGCTCCCTTTTTACTCTTTTGGTGAAATCTTTTGATGCACATGTTTCTAATTTTTAGAATGTCCTAATCATCTATTTTGTCTTCTTTTGTTTGTATAATTTCACAATGTTTGGTAGTCTGTGTGTGACCTGTGTTAGAGCCCTTAAATTTATCCTTACTTTTTCACTGATGACCTTTATAATACTGGGATTCACATTTAAGTCTTTAATACATGTGAGTTGGTTTTTGTACATGGTGTAAAGTAAAGGTCTTGTTTCATTCTTTTGCATATCGATTTCCAGTTCTGCCACCACCATCTGTTGAAGACACCATCTCCTCCCCATTCAATGTATTTTGGCCCTTTGTCAAAGATCAGTTGGCTGTATGTGGAAGGGCTAATTTCTGGATTCTTAATTCTGTTCCATTGATCTATGTATCTTTCCTTATACCAGTACCAAGCTGTTTTGACCACTGTAGCCATGTAGTAAATTTTGAAATCAGGGAGTGAGAGGATTCCAACTTTGTTCTTCTTCTTAAGCAGCATTTTGCTTATCCTGGGTCTCTTTCCTCTTCATAAAAGGTTAGAAATAGTTTTATCCATCTCTTTAAAGAATGTCATTGGAACCTAGATTTGTATTGCATTATATGTGTAGATTGCTTTAGGTCGTATTGACATTTTTACAATGTTAAGTTTTCCTATCCAGGAACATGGTATATTCTTCCATTTTTGTAAATTTCTTTTGGTTTCTTGTAGTAGTATTTTGCAGTTTTCTTTGTATAGGTCTTTTGTCTCTCTGGTTAGATTTATTCCAAAATAATTCATCCTTTGGGTGGCGATTATAAATGGCATTGCTTTCCTAATATCTTTTCAGTGCTGTCATTGCTAGTATAGAGGAATCCGATTGATTTTTGTATGTTGATCTTGTAGTCTGCCACTTTGCTGCATCTTCCATATGAGTTTTAGTAATTTTTTCCTGACTCTTTGGAGTTTTCTATGTATAGGATCATATCATTTGCAAATAGAGAGAGTTTTACTTCTTCTTTGCCCATTTGTTGTTGTGGTAAAGTGCTGTTGAATAGGTTCTGACCCAGAGTGACCCTGTATAGGGTTTCCAAGCTGATGAGCTTGAACTGCCAACCTTGAAGTTCAAACAGCTCTGCAGTCTGACACATTAACCTATAGCGCCACACCAGGACTACAAAAAATGGAGTCAGTTTAGTCGTTAGGTCTCAAATGTTGTTGTTGTTAAGTGCCATTGAGTTGATTCTGACCCATAGCCCATAGCGACCCTGTATAGGGTTTCCAAGGAGCAGCTGATGAGCTCTAACTGCCAACCTTGAAGTTCAAATGGCTTTAAAGTCTGGTACATTAACCCACAGAGTCACACCAGGACTCCTTGCCAATTTGGATGCCTTTAATTACCTTATCTTGTGTTATGTTGTTGTTAGGTGTCATTGAGTTGGTACCGA
>NW_006408805.1:1454767-1455786 GCF_000296735.1 Chrysochloris asiatica
TTAGGCAGGTTTACATGGGCTAAGTGGGATAGAGGTAAATAATGATGTATACACAACCTTGGAACAACAGGGCTCTGGGATACAAGGATTGAGACATGGTTGGACTGGAGAAAAGGGGGAAAATAATGTTAAGATGCTTGACTGTCTTTTGAATCTTGGTTTCCCTGGCATACCATTATGAAATAGACCCTTGGTGGGGAGAGAAAGGAATAGCCAGAAATATCCCCATAGAAAGCTTGTAAGTCCGTTTTCTGCCTATAACTGATTGGAATGCCTAAAATGGGGCTACAACGTGCCCAGTGAAGGAGGCTTCCTGTGGAGCCTCTGCATTACGTAAGACCATAGGTGGAATCCTGAACAGCATCCAGAATTTTCAGATGTGGGAAATTTCCACTTGAAAGGACAAGTAGACTAGCCTGGAGTGGCCAGAAGAACAGAAGATACTTCTTGAAAAAAAGACCGACAAGAAAGTACAAAACAATATAGGTAGTCTGACAGATAACTACAAGAACAAGCAAGTTGCTCACCCAGGAGACATCAAGGCAAGTGGTCAGGTCCCATCAGGGCAAACCCCCTTGTAAGACTAAGACTCAATGGGAATACATGCTCTGATTGGTGACCACATTCATCACCAATAAGGGGAAGTGATGGAAAAACAGCAATGAAGTTGCAAGCTAAGTCAAATCACGTTCAAAATACTCATGTGAATTGGGTGGAGACCTAATTGGCCAGCAGTTTGGCAAGACCTGGGGACTCCTGGGCCCAGAGTCAGTGACATAGCCACAGAGGATTAGAGTGGAGAATGAAGCATCCAGCTGATAAGAAGAGAGGGCATATGCACAAGAACATCCACACTTGCAGATGATGGACAACTTGGACATTGGCTACCTAAAAAGGGGGGTCGGGGGGAAGGCTACAAAGGCAAGAAGTGACTGGCTTACAAGCTTCCAAGAGGGTCCTAGATCCAGAGATAGCACTCATGTGGTACAATAGTGAATAATTACTATCAGGACTGATTG
>NW_006408805.1:1457201-1462093 GCF_000296735.1 Chrysochloris asiatica
AATCTGTTAGACTGCCTATATTTTGTATTTTCTTGTCGATCTTTCTTTCAAGAAGTATCTTCTGTTCTTCTAGCTGCTCCAGGCTAGTCTGCTTGTCCTTTCAAGTGGAAATTTCCCACCTCATATGTTTCTGCATGGGGTTCAGGATTTCACCTATGGTGTTATGTATTGCAGAGGCTTCATAGGAAGCCTCCTTCACTAGGCACATGGTAGCCCCATTTTAGGCATTCCAATCAGTTACAGGCAGAAGACAGATTTACAAGCTTTCTATGGTGATATTTCTGGCTATTCTTTTCTCTCCCCATCAAGGATCTATTTTATAATGGTATGACAGGGAAACTAAGATTCAAAAGACAGCCAAGCATCTTAACATTATCCCCCCCACTTTCCCCATTTCAGCCATGTCTCAATTCCTGTATCCCAAAGCCCTGTTGTTCCAAAACTGTGCATACATAATTATTTACCTCTGTTCCACTTAGCCCATGCAAACTTGCCTAATTCTTTTGATGATTCTTGCATAATTTAATATTTCAATATTCAATCATAGACTCTTTTAATATTTCAAGTCAAATATTGAATTTTCTCTTCAGTTCTTTCAGCTTGAGAAATTCTGAGCATGTTCTTCCCTTTTGGTTCTTTAATTCCAGATCTTTACATAATTAATTATTATCCTTTGTCTTCTTGATCTGCCCTTTGAAATTTTATGTTAAGCTTTTTAACTTATTTAGTTCTTCTGTTCACTTTTGTAACTCTGTATTCATGAGTACGTTTCCAAGTCTCTTCTGACAGCCATTTTTGGTCTTTTCTTTCTCTCCTGTCTTTTAATGATCTTTGACTTCCTTCATATATGATTTTCTGGATGTCATCCCACAACTCCTCTGGTCTTCAGTCATTAGGCATCTAATGCATCAAATCTGTTCTTGAGATGGCCTCTAAATTCAAGTGGGGTATACTCAAGGTCATATTTTGACTTTCATGGGTTGTTTAATTCTCTTAAGTTTCATCCTGAACTTGCATATGAGTGACTGATGGTCTGTTCCATAGTTGGTTCCTGGCCTTGTTTTGGCTAATAGTACTTAACTTCTCTATCATCTCTTCCCACTTACATATCAACTTGATTTCTGTGTATTTGATCTGGTGAGGTCCACGTATATACTCACTGTTTATACCATTGCCAAAAAGGTATTTATAATGAAGAATTTTGGTCTTGCAAAATTCTGTCATGTGATCTCCAGTATTGTTTCAACTACAGCTCCTTCATCTTTGTTTCCAGTTTTTTTTTTTTTTTGCATTCTAACACCAGTAATAGTCAATGCATCTTGAGAGCATATTTTATCAATTCCAGACCAAAGAAGATGGTGTGTTTGTGTTATTTTTAAGTGTTGGAGAGTCAGTTCTGACTCATAGCGACCCTGTTTGGGATTTCCAAGGAGTGTGTTTGAACTGCCAATGTTTTGGTTAGCAGTTCAGTGCTTATCCAACAGCACCACAGCAGGACTCAAAAAGAAGATGGCTGAATTCTTCTTTCTTCTTCATTGACTTTAGTGGTTAGTGGGTAGATTTGACTAATAGTTGTATTAACTGGTCTTCCTTGTAGTGTATAAATATTATCCTATCAGAGACAACATTGTACTTCAAGATAGATTTAGAAATTCTCTTTTTGTTGATGAATGTAATGCTGTTCCTATTCAATTTGTCATTTCTGACATAGTGAACCATATGATTATCAGATTTAAAGTGGTCAATACGAGTCCATTTCAGTTAATACATGCCTTGAATATTAATCTTTATGCATTTCATTTAGTTTTTATGACTTCTAATTTTCCAAGATTTACACTTCATATAACCATGTTTGGATAATTATTAGATGTTTGATCTGTTTCTTCTCATTTGAGTTATTGTCCATCAGCAAAGGAAGGTCCTGAAAGCTTTGCTTTATCCACATCATTAAAGTCAACTCTATATTGAGGAAGCAAGTCTTCCCCAGTCGTATTTTGAGTGCATTCCAACCTGAGGGGCTCATCTTCTGGCACTATATCAAACAATGTACTGCTTCTATTCATAAGGTTTCTGGTGGCTAATCATTCAGAAGTAGTCCACTTATCCTTCTTCCTAGTTTGTCTTAGACTAAAAATTGACTAAAATCTGTCCACCATGGTTAACTCTGCTAGTATGTGAAATACCAGTGACATAGCTTCAAACATCACAGCAACACATAAGCCACCCACCAGAGTATGCCAAACTGACAGATGAGTGGTGGTATTAGGTTGGTGAGTACTGTAAAATGAATACTGTGAAATGTAAAATCATGGCAACAGGGAGGGGTGGGCACTTCTGGCACTTGGGGTTAGTCCTGGCCAAATGCTTTGAAGGTAGAAGGATTTAGTAAGGGCAATTCTGGATGCTAAGAGCCTACTGTCAGCAGATCCCAAGAGTCAGGAAGGTGTTTGGCTGAGCTGCCACATGGCAAGGCCTCACAGAGCAAAGAGCCATGGAGACCTCAGGCATAGCACCAAAGACTGAATTGTTCTCTTGTTCTTTTTCTGGGGCTTCAGGAACTAAATGGGGATTTGAATCAGAAACCTGGATTAAATTTTGGTTAAAAATTCTAGTTGATGTGAACCTGAGCCTCTTCACTTCTCATTACCATCAAGAGTCACTGAGTTCCATTCATGTTCCAGAGACCAAAGCCTCTCTTTCTCTCTAGTGAAGGGTCTGGCTCAATTTGTTTCTGGCCCCAGACATATATCACCAGGTCAGGGTGTGCCTGCAAAGTGAGACGTGAGAGAAGTCCCTGGTATCAGCAAGACATGGAAAGGAATAACACTACCTCAACTTTAGGTTTTTGTTACTTTTTCATGGATGCACCCCTGATGCCAGTTGGTATGGTAGGTCCTCAAACCCCACTGCCCTTCTGTCCCAACCAATAGATTTTTATAGGTGCTTAAGGAAAGTTCACCTCCTGAGCAGTTTGAAGACAAGAGCACTAAACATTACTCATTTTCCTATGTGATTTGTGCAGATAATTTAATTTCTATTTATCATGAATTACTTATCTGAGGTATACAAGTCTTGGACATTTTCCTTTCTATTTTCATTAACTTTTTAAAAAAATACAGCAGTAATATTTGCTTTGTCTACAAAGTTGTTTAAAAATATGACTATATAATAGATACTGCTATTAACAGTTTGGTAACAAGGCTAAGTCAAGAAGTTTTGTTACTAAGACTCCAGTTCATCCATGCATGGGTATATTCTAAGCAAAATTTATTTAAACGTGAATGACTGCAAATTAGTTTTCTCAATAATATGATTGTCTTAGTCTTTAAAAAAAGATACAGTCAAAACAATAGTTTCCAATGGGATTTGCTTGGATAGATAAATTCAAGGTAGAGAGGCCATCTCAGAAAGTTATGGCAACTGTTTTTTGGGATTTCAAAAAGGGATTCTTTATAGATTTTCTTGAAGCACACAGGATGATCACAGAGATTTATTAGAAAAAAATTCTAAGAAAAAGTGAAAACTGCACTAGTGACAAAAAGTCCAAGTTGCACCAAGGAATTTTTTTTTTTAATCACAGCAATGCACCTACCTATTCTTTGAGGATGTTGTTGTTGTTGTTGTTAAGTGCCATCAAGTCGGGTCCGACCCATAGCGACCCTGTACAGGGTTTCCAAGGGTGTAAATCTTTACGGGAGTAGAAAGCCTCATCTTTCTCCCGCGGAGTGGCTGGTAGTTTCGAACCGCTGACCTTAAGGTTCACAGCCCGATTCGTAACCACTACGCTACCAGAGCTCCTTATTCTTTGAGGATAGGAAGAATTTAATTGAGAAAACTTACTCCATCCTTATCCTATGGACTTACCTTATGAACTTCTTGTAAGATAACAGACTAGGGAGACACACTACACGAACTCTCTACAACAAGAGACCAAATGAAACAGACACAGTTGAAAATTCTGGAACCCAGAACTTCAGAAGAAAGGTTAGGGAAGTAGATTGAGTGTTTGCTGGAAGGAGAAGCTGAGCAGGGATGAGAGAGGGAGACTGGCCGGTGAATGGCTGGACAGATGCAATGTGACCATCTTGAACTTTTGTGAGAAGCTTTGGCAACAGAAGTTGGCCTGGCAGAGCAGAGTCACACAGGTAACTAGAAAGGTATGATTCCTTCTTTTTCCCCATGCTTCCCTAGTGACCAGAGGTGTGACCAGCTACCACCCTCATCAACCCACAGCATAGTCCCTGCTCTCTTGGAGTTAGGAACCATGTGATTGGAGCTATGCCAGTGTGAGGTATAGGCTGACTGAGTGGCTTGGGTGTGCCATTTCAGTGCATGGATTCAGGTGAGCTCAGCTTAGGATCTATAGAACCTGCTGAGTCACCAGACCAGCATTTAACCAATCACCATATCCCCAGCTGTCTTATGATTCTAACAGACACTGAAACTAGCTGAGTCAGGGGCCTTCATGAACTATTTCTGGATTGAATGCTCTGAAGATAGATAACACTGATGCTAATAGGAATTCCATCTAGGGTCAGGAATTCTGTTGTCACATCCTTTCCACATCCACCTTGTGAGATCCTTGGCTTTCAGGAGTACCCTCCTTCACCAACCCCCAGAGATTACTCCTTTCTGGGTACAACAGCTGCACTATTTTTTGTTTTTACTTTTGGATTTGGGCTTTTCCTATTTTTGTTTCATTGTTTTTGTGTGTTTATGCTTTCTCTTTCTTCTTCTTCCCTTTCCATTCCCTTGAATTTTATCCTTTGTATCTCTGCTTTTGTTTTCCATATTTTCTTCTATCATTTCCTCTCCATGCATCATCAACCAACCAGAGGGTATACCCTGCAAACCTGCCCCCCCCATGACCCCCACCCCCGTCGTCAGCACAC
>NW_006408805.1:1462993-1465087 GCF_000296735.1 Chrysochloris asiatica
GCAACTTGCTTATTCTTATAGTAATCAGTCTGACTGATTTTTCCTGTCAGTCTTTCTTTCAAGAAGTATCTTCTGTTCTTCTAGCCACTCCAAGCTGGTCTTCTTGTCCTTTCAACTGGAAATTTCCCACCTCAGAAGATTCTGGATGCATTTCAGGATTCCACCTATGGTCTTATGTATTGCAGAGGCTCCGCAAGAAGCCTCCTTCACTGGGCACGTTGTAGCCCCATTTTAGGTATTCCAATCAGTTAGAGGCAGAAGACTGACTTACAAGCTTTCTATGGTGATATTTCTGGCTATTCCTTTCTCTCCCTTTCAAGTGTCTAGTTTATAATGGTATGCCAGGGAAACCAAGATTCAAAAGACAGCCAAGTATCTTAACATTATTTTCCCCCTTTCCCCCATTCCAACCATGTCTCAATTCTGTATCCCAGAGCCCTGTTGTTCAAAGGTTGTGCATTATTTACCTCTGTCTCACTCACCCCATGCAAACCTGCCTAATTGTTTTCTTATCTGCCTGGTTCTTCCATTTACCTCACCTTTCTTGGGTATTGCCCTTCTTCCCAGCACCCAAACTATCTAGTGTCTATTACCTACCCTGTGTTCCACCTTCCCCTCCCTCCTTTCACTCCACCCCCTACATCCCAGTAACCAGCAAAGACCCTCCCCCCCCATTATGGGCTCTTTTTCTTAGTCTTTTACAGTAGTGGTTGTATATAGTATTTCTCCCTTTGTGACTGATTAATTTCACTCAATATAATGTCCTCAAGGTTCATCCATGTTATGCGGTAACTTGTAGTTTCTTTGTTGTTCTTCAAGATAGCATAGTATTACATTGTGTGTATGTACCACAGTTTGTTTATCCATTCTTCAGTTGATGGGCACTTAGGCTGTCTCCTTCTTTTTGCTATAAATAGTGCTGCTATGAACATTGGTATGAATATATCTAGTCGTGTTATGGCTCATATTTCTTGTGGGTAAATACCAAGTAGAGGAATTGCTGGATCATAAGGTATTTCTATTTCCAACCTTCTGAGGAAGCACCATATTGTTTTCCAGAGAGGTTGAATCATTTTGCAATCCCACCAGCAATTCAAGAGCCTCCCAATCTCTCCACATCTTCGCTAGCATTTATTGTCCTCTATTTTTTTAATCTTTTCTGTTATTGCTGGTGTGAGATGATATGTCATTGTTTTTTTGATTTGCATCTCTCTAATAGCTAATGTGACACTGTGAGTTAATGTGCCAGACTGCGCCAGACTGCAAGGTCGGCAGTTCAATCTCACCAGTTGCTCCTTGGAAACCCTATACAGGACCACTATGGGTCGGAACCAACTCTATGGTACTTCACAACAATACAACCACAACAATGGCTAGTAATCATGAACATTTCTTCATATGCTTGTTGGCTGCTTGGATTTCCTCCTTGGTGAATTGTCTGTTCATGTCTCTCCCTGGTTTTTATAAGGATTATTTAAATTATAATTTCTTCCTTTTATTTTCTCTTCTAGAGTTACATTTAACTATCTTTCTTTTCTCTGTTTAGAAATTATATTCATTTTTTTCTGGTCCATGTCTGTTCTGAATTCTTTTTTCTCTTTTATTGCTTTCTCTTTTCATTGTTGGTTGCTCGCTTGCTTATTATGTTTTGCTTCCTGGTGTGTGTGACATGTGTATGTGTATGTTTGTGTGTTTCTCCATTTTCCCACCCAGCAGAAGACAGAAAATATGTCCATACAGCACAGCCATAAACATATCCTCTGAAGCTCCACCCATTGGATGAGAAACAATACCAGCTCCTATATCACTGATCAATGATAGGAATCAGTCAACACCAGACAAACAGCCTCTAAACTGAAGTACATGA
Source organism: Chrysochloris asiatica (assembly GCF_000296735.1). Taxonomy (NCBI): domain Eukaryota; kingdom Metazoa; phylum Chordata; class Mammalia; order Afrosoricida; family Chrysochloridae; genus Chrysochloris; species Chrysochloris asiatica. Next base: position 1,464,861 of record NW_006408805.1, read on the forward strand.
ACAGAGAAGGGTTCACACGCTTCCATTCTCCAACTACTCCCAAAGAAGACACTTGGTGAAAGCCTAAGAACACATCAACTTACAATCATCAATTAAACACTAATGTGATAATATCACAATGTCCCAGAGGCAACAGACAATTTTAACACACACACAAATAACCCAAAAGAGAATAGCACAAACAAATGACCAAGACTCAGATTCAAAAAATGTTTCTGAGTAAGAAA
>NW_006408805.1:1465422-1468591 GCF_000296735.1 Chrysochloris asiatica
AATACTAGTATGCTAGAAGAATAATCAGAAAAGAATGAAAAGAATCCAAAGGAAGTCTAAAAGTTATGTGGGACACCATGAAGAGGAATAACTTATGGGTGATCTGAATTCCAGAACAGAAAGAGAAAAGAAATGTACAGAGAAATTGTCAGAGTTGTTGGAAGAAAACGTCTCTAACGTTATGTAAGACAAGAAGATAAGCATACAAGAAGTTGAACGAACCCCAAACAGGATAGATCCCAAAAGAAAACCACCAAGATATATCATAATCAAACTTTCCATAACCAACAAGGAAAGAATCTGAGAGCTGCTTTGGAAAAATGGAAAGTTATCTACAAAGGAACCAATAACACTAAGCTCTGATTTCTTAGCAGAAACTATTCAGGCAAGAAGGCAATGGGATGACATATACAAAACTCTGAATGAACAAAATTACCAACCAGTAATCATATACCCAACAACGTTGTATCTCAAATATGATGATGAAATTAGAACATTTCCAGAGAAACAGAAAATAAAAGAATTTGTAATAACAAAGCAACTTTACAAAAAATATTAAAGGATGATCTTTGGATCAAGAACCAACAACAGCAAACAACAACCTGAGATGAACATACATGACAACACCGCTCAGAGCTCACACTAGATATAGAAGTATTTAAAGTAAAACAAACCTACAAGACAGAATATATGGAACCAGAGATATCAATTCAAAATGAAGTCAACTACAAAGCAAAGAAAGGGAATAATGTAGATAGAGAACTTCAAAATGGAGATGAAGTCAAGTAGATTTCAAGATAAAACAGACTGTTTAAAAAGGAGTGCAGGGATTAAAAAATTACAGGATAACCTCAAAGAAAATGAATACCCTTTTACATCAAAATAAAAAAGAGGAAAGTCAGAAAAATTGCATAGACATTAATACAACAGAAATGAAGAAAATGGGGGAAAAAAACCTGCTAACAAAAGGAACTTGGTGCACAGAACATTATATGCAACAAAGAAGCCAGCAGCAACACAAATAAAACACAACAAAATGACAGCAATTCATATATAATAACCAATTCATATCTATCTATAATTACACTGAATGTAAATGGATTAAATGCACCAGTCAAGAGACAGAGAGTAGCAAAATGGATAAGATAACAGAATCCTTCAATATGCTGTTTATAGGAGACACGCAAAGACAGAAATAGACTAAAAATCAAAGTCTGGAAAATATATATAACACTAATAGCAATAAAAAATGATTAGGAATGGCAATTTAATCTCTGATAAAATAAACTAAGCAAAAACCAGCATAACAAACAAAGGACATTTTATCATGATTAAGGGGTCAATCGGGGACATAACCATAATAAATATCTATTCCCCTGGTGTGAGAGACCCAAAACACATAAATCAAACTCTAATAGAACTGAAGAGACAACTGTACAACGGTAATGGTGGTGGTGGTGGTTGTGACCCTGTACAGGGTTTCTGAGGCTGTAAATCTTGATAGGAGCAAAGAGCCACATCTTTCTCTCACAGAGTGACTGATAGATCCAACTGCTTACTTTGCATTTAGCAGCCAAGTTCATAATCCCGGCTGTCAGCACACGGTGCCTCTCCCTACCTGAGTCCAGTGTCCCCAGCCACTCCATCTGTCCATGTCATTGTCTCTGCCTTCATTTCTGACATCACTACTTCTCTGGGTGGGGTCCCACATGCTGCTATTCTCACTTGATGGTCCCAGGGACCTCTGCTCCTGTACTGCAAAGTCAATCACTCCCCTCCTTTTGTTACAAAACACCTACCTTGGCATTTCCGACCCTCACAGTCAGTTCTGAGAGCAATTATTCGCTATTGTACCACAAGAGCCTTATCCCCATCTCCTTTCATTAGCCCTGTCCCAACAGATTGGAAATTATTGAGTAGAGATTCTCCCTTCCTCAGCCCTGTCTAAAACTAGGCTCCCTCTTGAAAGCTTGTAAGCCAGTCACCTCTTGCCTTTGTAGCCCACCCCCCTCATTTTGGGTAGCCAATATCTAAGTTGCCCATCCCTGTAAACCTGTGTACCGATGGGGTGGGAGTGATCCTCGATGTAATGATTTGTTCCATTTTTTGAGCTACTACATCCATTAAGTCCACCACTTGTCTGTCAGTTTGTCATATTGTGGTGGCTTGTGAGTTTCTGTAATTCTGGAAGCTATGCCACCAGTATTTAAAATACCAGCAGGGTCACCCTAGGTGGACAGGTTTCAGAGGAGCTTCCAGACGAAGACAGACTGGGAAGAAGGAGTGACGAACCACTTCTGAATATTTAGTTACTGAAAACCTTATGAATAGCAGAGAAACACTGTCAGATACAGTGTCGGAAAATGAGCCCCTCAGGTTGGAAGGCACTCAAAATGCGTCTGTGGAAGAGCTGCCTCCTCAGAGTGGAGTTGACGGTGATGACGCAAATGGAGTAAAGCCCATGGGAGAAAAGCCCACGGGACCTTCATTTGCTGATGGGGCACAACTAAAAATGAAGAAAAACAGCTGGACCTTATGGTAGATCCGGAGCTCTGGAGTTGTTCTGTGAGTACTTCCTGCGTGAGATCCCAGACCTTCCAGCATGGAGACTTCCTTACCTGACTTTCTCTACTGCTGCCGACCAGAAGTCCCCAAATTCCTGCAATTTGATGAACTTAACCTATACTTATAGATGTAGTAGCTCAAAATACCAACTGAGAGGGAAGGAGTCTTCACATCCAAGATCAATACTATCCCCTCTGTGTACAGGGTTGATAGAGACAGGCAATGTAGACATTGACTACATAAAATGGGAGAGGCTATAAAGATACAAGGTTGTATCATCTGCATATCACAGGTTGTTAATGAGTCAACTTGATGAAAGTGAAGAGTACTTAAAACATTTACTGATGAAGATCAAAGAGCACAGCCTTCAATATGGATTACATCTCAATGTCAAGAAAACAAAAATCCTCACCACTGACCAATAAACAGCATTCTTATCAATGGAGAAAAGATTGAAGTTGTCAAGGACTTCATTCTTCTTGGATCAATTATCAACACTCAAGGAAAAAGCAGTCAAGAAATCAAACAGTGTATTGCATTAGGCAAATCTGCTGCACAAGACCTTTTTAAAGTGTTGAAGAGCAAAGATGTCAACTTGAGGACT